>NW_020214527.1:1055190-1102916 GCF_003070985.1 Temnothorax curvispinosus
AGGCCGTTGTAATACAAATATATCACAAATAATATTTTACTTATAAATTTCTTTACAAATAGTTATTAATTTGATGTGTAAAGTGATTCAGAATGTAAAATATAAAGTAATTTGGTTATATATTTTTCCAAAAATTAAAAGAAATCATAAAATTGCTTTATGATATTTAGAAAGTAAATTCGATTAAGAAAATATATACAATTAATTTTATGTATACGAAGAATTTGTAATAATCGTAATTGTTCATAAAATTTACAATGATATAATGAAAAATTGTATAAATAATACATGAGGTACGATATCGGAAATAATCACAGCAAATAAGTAAAACAAAAGGGATACAATTTTGCAATGTGCAAAATTGCTTTTGTACACAGCGTGCAGGAAAATGTTTTTGAGATGTTCTTTATCCAAGTATAGCAATCTTAAAAATAATTTATAATTAGATGACCAGAATTCAGCGAGAAAATATGTTTTAATCTTCAGTCTTTCATGTTTCAAAATAATATAGTTTATTATGATTTACTACCAATGAAAAAAACCACAGATCTTATTCAGATCACAAAGGTAATTAATGATAAATTATCGCGATCAATTAATTATAAAATAAATACGAAATTTAGATATATAATAATGTTGTGCCTAATAATTTAATGATGGAATCTTTGCGCAAATGAAATTATTCCTGCCGCTTTCCATTTTTCTAATGTAATTTTACTCATTCGTACTCTTGTCTTTGAAAGTCTTTAAAAATCATCACCAAGCTAAACATGTATAGAATCGACAAAGAACAGGTGACTTTACATTTTTATTATACAAAATGAATAAAAAGAACAGATCATTTATTAGCATAATAGACACGTATGGATCTGTGTGTGCTTCTCATTCATTTTGATTGATACTGTCCAAAGTACTGTCCACTATTTGGATGTGTAATATAAAATTATATTGTAGATATTGCATCCTCCAATATATATGTGTGTGTGTGTGTGTGTGTGTGGTGCGTGTGTATGTGTGTGTGTGTGTGGGTGTGTGGGTGTGAGTGTGTGTGTATATCTTGGCCGGTATTCATAGTCCGTTCTTATTTCAAGACTGTCTTAATTAATGTCTTAAGATGCTTAATACGGTCATTTCATTGGCTGGATGGAGTCTTAAGATTGCCTTTGACCAGACTTAAGACGATCTTAAATACAAGATCTGACTATGAACACCAGCCTTAATGACTTTTAGAGATCGATCCGGTGTTAACGCGGATCTTTGGTAACCTATATCGTGTAACTATTTTTCTCCTCGGTTTAGCACAAGCAGTGCACAATAAACAAAATTTCGAAATTTATATTCGAACAATCCTTGTACAAGCAAATATCACGAGTTTTGTTTCCAACATCAAGAGACACGGTCGTGTCTCGCGTCAATATCTCGCGCACCAAAATGACGAGACAGATCGCGCGTATCTTTACACAACTCGTTTAGAGTTGAATATAAATTAACTTAAAATTATTATATTTCAATGATTCTATATTATTATACTAAACCGTTTCTAATAGACTTAAGCGATAGCTCGAGTTCTTATTATATCGCAGATAACTTCATTTTTACTCTATATGTACCTATGAACAGTAATATTACATTAAAGTCAGAATCATCAAATTTATATTTTTCATTATGCAAGATAAACTGTATAATTTTGTATGAAATATCTTCGAAAGCAGTGTCTATCGAAAAACATTGTAGAGACCATAGATATTTGGTTTCGAAGAACATTTTACGATCAGTATAACTTTCTAGAAATTCTGTGAAAGAAAATTATTATTATTTTTAAAATATTTAATCATATAATTTTGTATAAAATTCTCTTAATATTCTGTGTTTAAGGGGCCTATTTTGTAAACGTTAATGATATCTTTATGCGCTTTGTGCAGCTTTTCTATGGTATATTATAGCTGCGCAAAGCACAATGATGTCGTTAACCTTTACAGAATAGGCCCCTAAAAGTGTTATGATAAAATAATTTAAAAAAACTATTTTGTAATAATTTCTATTATTTTTAAATATTTTTTAACGTTTCTTAACATTATATAGATACTAATTTTCCTAACATTTTTTAAAGATCAAGCAACATATATGACTTTTATTAACTGCATATTTTAAAACATTATTTTTATAACGTTATTTATAATAACGTTATATGTGTACGTATATAATTTTATTTTTAAATTACATTATAAACATATTGTAAAAAACATTATATTTATAATGTTATTTATAATAACATTGTACATATAATGTTATTTTATAATATTTTATAATATTATTGTAATAATTGTTTTATGCATCTAATATTTTTAAAAATATTTTATTTTGTAATTAATGTATATTAATATTTGTACAGAATATTAAGAAGAATTAATTAATATCAAGAGATTATATAATTTTATTTAAAATAATATGTGAAGTTGTGTTACATACTATCTAGAACAGAAATATACTAATCATAAGATGTCCTCTTCGCAAAAAAGTATCGTTGATGTAAAACATGTTTTTTTGTTTAATAATCATCATTAATTTATAAATATTTTAAGCGGACAAATTATATGGATTATCTTATATGACTAAAAAATATTTGTCCGTTTAAACTATTTTCAAATTTAGATTTACTGTGAGATACTTTTAAAATGTCAGATGCAGTGATGCATACAGCGAATGTTACTCCTGATTTATTCTAAATATCCATGAGTCTCTTTGTATGTGTCAACAAAGCCCGCGTTAGTTCATTGTATAATAAGTATACGAAATGTCGTCGCAGGTATGTTCTTGAATATTTCCTCAGAGAATTATCTTCGATAAATCGAGAGATGATTGTCATTGGTACTTCTTTTGACGAAACTCGTCCTCAGCAAGGAATCTTATTTCACATCATCGGATTGAGGCGATTGGATAGGAACGGAGATTTTAGAAAGACTTTCTCTTGGTCACAACTTCGACCTTTCGATATTTCCTAATAAGCGGCTGCTTGATGGTGTATCAACTGATTGAAATGATGACCAAGATGATGCGGCGGCGGTGGACCAGGTAAGGGCCCTGGTTGAGGCCCGACTGTCGGTGGCTGACAAACGTACCACTCCGCCACCTCCGTCGTTCCGCGGGCCGAAGGATCATGGCTTCGACTCGTAGGTGGAAGATTGGTTGGTGTCCTTGTCGGGACAACCGTAGGTGGCTGGGGCGATTCCGTGTTACCAGTCACCGACAGGCTACCCCCGCTGCTGCTGCTCTCTTCTCCCTCGCTCTCGTATCCTCCTCCTACTTTACCCTCGGTTAACGTCATTCCATGTACCTGGAAAGAGAACGTCGAAAAGGATACCGCATTAGATAGCGACCGTAATGACGGATTTTGTCATTACCATTGTAAAAAAAGTGTTTGTATGTGTGGCTTAGGTATTACATGTTATAGTATAAAACCTCTTCGAAACATGGGATGTAGTCAAATTTGTGCATTGTGTTGGATCTACACTTCTTAATCCGGATCAATCGATGAACTTTTCTCTGGCGTGTGTTAATAATAACTTGCATACAGAATCTTTTCGATTGTGTAATTGTCATTGCATTTATGTGTCGGTCAAAGTAACTTATGATCATTTTCTCAGAAGATGACTTTCGTGTATTTCGTATAGTATACAGAACATATTTTTGATTTATACGGTACGTTTCGGGGGACTTATAACGTGGAGAGACTTGAAGTCGATCGCCGGGAGATATCGAAACGGAGATCACGAGGATCAGCGGAAAGAGTAGCACCTTGGCCTGACCCAAGGAAGTCCAGAACGCGAAAGCAACGGAGATCAAGGATCCGTTTCCATCTCTCTGGTCCTTCCTTCATAATTCAGTGAGCAAATCTCGACGACTGCCTTCCGCGAATCACGTCTGCGAAAACCGTGGAGTAGCGAAAGCATTCCCGGTGAAGCTGACCTAACACGCGTGTATCTCGGAAGTTGGGTTTTGCACGGGTTCCCTACCTCTCCTTCTGCCTTTCCGTTCTGAGATAATTTCTTATTAAGATTCCGCGATCGTTCGTGCGAAAAAAATCACTTTAGCTTTAAATTAGGAACGGCGCACTGTTTTGTTTCACTATTTACGCAGTCTTCACCATCCGAATACAAACGAAACAGAAGTCTAATGATTAGTCGATTTGACATAGATGCGTCGATGAATGATCGCTGTCGAATACTAATTTATATTTTTGTCATCTTTGATCTCGTCATAATTTTTTTTATATTAATTGAACAATTGTAAATATTTCTATTAGATTTTTATTGTTTTTTGCTCCCTTTCTCTTCCTTCTTAATCCTACATCGAATACACAGTATATACGTATATATTATGTGCTTTTGATTTTTCTTCAATTTGATATAGAACTGGCCGAAAGACAATAAAAATCCTATAGAAATATTCATAATTGCACAACTAACATAAAATAACTACGACGAAGTCGATGATAAAAAATATCAATCAGTATTCGACATTGATCATTCATCGACGCATCGACATCAAATCGACTTCGATTCGACATTTCTAGCTGGGTCACAATTGATCACCGACCGGGACCACGCTGACTTTTTATTATTTAATTCAGTGTTAATCCATCTTTGTGTGTAGGACTTTTTTGTCGAATATAGAAGATGTTCCGTGTTAATCGTAATATTACGTTATCTATCTTTATCTATCAAAATAATTTAACATGAATGTAAACTTTCATTAGCAACGTGTTGACAATCTCTCTCTTTATCTTAAAGTTGTTTTATAATGTGTGTCCAAAGTCGAATTATTGAATGTGTGGCACTTACGAAATACAAGCAGCCCAAATGTGTAAACGATATAGGATCGAATTCTTAGTAGTGCCTTCTCATCTGCCTGCCAAGCTATTTTCATGATTAACTCAACCGGAAGACGTACCTTCATGTGTTTGCGTAGCGAACTAGGATGGGTGTAGGACTTGTCACATCCCGTGACTCGACAATTGTAAGGCTTGTCCGAAGTATGAACATGGCTGTGCTTCTTTCGATCGCTGCTGTTCGCAAACCTCCTATCGCAGCCGTTATACTCGCATCTAAAAGGTTTCTCGCCTGAAAAAAGAAATTGTAACAATACAAGGTTAATGATATTCCAATTAAAAACGTATCGTATAATATTTCGTGAAGGAATTATTATATAACATAAAATGCAGAAGAGGGAATTAATTAATTGATTAATTAAAATTTAATTTTCAAGAATTCTCACAAATGGCGTAAAATAATATCAAGATTAATCGAAGGTAATCACGAGTAATCAGCCGTTCATCATGTTACATTAGGAAGACGAAATTCACAATTATGTAGGTGTTAGTAATTAAAGAACGATTACGCAAACGCATTACAGAGAGTCTCATCTTGATACTCCGTATATCTTGATGAGTGGCGGCGGAACTCTTCTCTCGATGGCTTCTCTTAGCTTAGGCTGTGAGAGGGGAAGAGAGAGATATCGAAAGATAAGGTCCCCTGCACACGAATGGCCGCCGTTGTCGGGGCGCACCGAGATCGCGTGGCGTGACTCTTATTTATTTCCAACGGAAGTTGACTGGAATATATTTTACCGTGTCGGTCCACACCCCCGTATTCTACTCCCTTTTCCGGAGCTTCCTTCTGGCGCTGCGCTCTCGAGGAGACGCGCGAACAGGAAGCGCGAACTTGGCGGATTTTTTATGGCGAAAATGGCGTCTCTCACCCACGTCCTCGCCCTTGTACGAATTGCGGGGACGAGTCGCGGCTAGAATTGGGAATATGTGTTACCGAAACGCATAAAAAACCGAAATGAGTGCTGAGGGGAACGATTCCGCGAGTGGGGTCGAGTCTGCGTATCTTTTCTCTCTTTCTCTTCTCTTTCTTTAAAAAATTCTAATGTAAAAGTATTAAAAATGCTCAAAATATTTGAAAAATATTAAAATATAAAATATAAAAACATATTAAAATCTTTCTGCATTTATTTTACATATGAATAAATACGATAAGATTACAACGTATAATCGAGGAAAAGACACGTACATCAGATATCGTCACGATACACATTAGGTATATTTAACAATAAGTTGTTTGGACGCGTTGTTGACCCGAGCATCTGTGGCATCATACGCAAGCAGGCGTCTTAAATATTTATGAAGTTATGCAGATAACGGTCCCATGCACCAGCGTCACCTCTTATCTCGTTGCAACTCCGTTTTTTTATTCGCCGGAAAGATTTCAATTGTCGGACTTTACGACATTTTCGTTATCTCGATCGCAGAGGCGTATCCGCCATCGAGATTGCGTTTTACGGTACGCAAGTATTATGATATTTTTTTTCCGCAACGATGTGAATATTTATGAATTAGCTTATACATATTCGTAAGAAGAGATGAGCCGGGATTCGTAGTATTTTGTCAAATTATTTGAACGTTCGGCTCTTGTATTATGATTCGCGCGAGCAAGCGTGCGCGTGTAGACGTATTCACGTCTCAATCTGTCTCCCTCCGCTCCGCGAAAGAGTTGACTCGATTTCGATTTTTTGTGGCTTGTCTCCACCCATCGATTCACACCTTCGTCTCGAAGAACCCTCTCGTGTCGATCGAAAGGGGGCACGTTCGCTCGCACGGCCAATATGCGCCGTCGTCTGGTTAGCCGGCAGCTCGCATAAAAGGAGCTCGTCTGGCAATAGGGAGGGGGCCAGAGTGCCGTGGCACTCTTATCCAAAACAGAACGATTAATAACTTTTCAAATCTGTCCCCGGCAGGGTCGTGAGTCGGGGTACCGCGCTTCGGTAGCGCGCGCGTTGGCAAATAAATAGCAGATAAATAAAAGCGCGCGTCTCTCCTACGTCGTGCATTCTGTCGTGCGCGCAGGGTTGCGTGTGCAGATGGCAACAATATGCTGTGAAATATTGCCGGTGGTCGATGTGTGCCACCGCCGTGATACGCATACGGACGCGCGTATTCATACGTGTATATGCGTGCGCCGGTGTCAGCGCGAGACCATGATCACTAGTGGTTGAATATAGGGTGTCTCAAAAACGCAGCCTTCAGATCTTTCGCTTATTTTAGCATCGCTATTTCTTTTTGTTAGAACGCCGAAGGATCGATAGTTTCTGTATCATAAGTAATTAAGAATGAAGGCTTTTCGTGAAGTACACCTTTTTCAAGAATGTACTTGAATGCATTTAGATGTACTTCGTGATGATTCGTGCGCGATTAGATAGACGGAAGGCATATTTTTATTGAAATTTGAGCAAGTTTTGCTTATATGGGATTTTAATTACAAATTTAAATAATTTTTATCAAGATACACAACTCAATTTCTTGAAATACTTTCTAAATAAGAACCGGCACCAGAATGATAAAGAAAGTGTCATTAAAATTATGTTTCATAATTCGGGGACAGCCTATATGTATACGATACGCAAGTTTCCATGCACACATTTCGTTCACTGTACCTATGTACATACACTTAGGAGATAATTGTCTGTGTATGCGTGTCGTGTGTCACGCGTATGTATATAGGTACTCGCATCCGCATATGCAATCACAATACACATTCGCGTGTTTGAGGTATACACGCATACATACGCGCGAGAAATGTAGTCACAGAAGGGTCTGATTATGTCGGTCGTCGCGTTCGCATCTTTGGGCACACATACTTCTCTGTGTGTGTATGTGTGTTTGAAATTCATGGTGCACCAGGTTACACCGTAGTATAGCACAGCCAAAAGGGGAACACGAGGCAGTTCCCGAAGGGCAGTATAGGCATCGTGTTATGACTTTCAGAATCGAGAGGCACAATGGCCCAGATCCGCGCCGGATAAAATAGTTATTATAATCGTTTTGGCTATGGTTGGAATCGAAGAGCGATACACGCGAGCTTGTACGTGTGCATGCATGTGTGTATGGGTGCATCCGTACGTGCATGCGTGCATGCGTGTGTGTATATACATATACATATATAATATGCGGGTTCGATGGCTAGATTTAGATCATGAGTCCGTACTTCATCTATTGGGGGATAGAGCATCTAAACAGAAGATGCGGATCTCTTATTTACTGAATCATAAAAATGCTGATTTTAATCTATACAATTTCTAAAGTCAAATAATTGTCTTCACACATCTGCCGTGTATAATTTTAAGCGATTATGCAAAATAAGTTCTTCGTATGAAAACTGCGCAAATTTAAATTTTGAATAATTAAAGATGCTGATACTATACATATATTGTTAATTATCTGTTTTTTTTAAATAATTTTTTGCTCGTCTTTTTTCTGTTTTTATAGAAATTATTTCTATTCTTGATAGTAAAATTGTTATTCTTAAAATATTTCTAAAGTTTGGCAGTTTCTAAGTGCTATTTCTAAATTTCTAAATTTTTTAAATCCCGTTTCGTAAAGTATCCGTAAATCGTCGCACTTCCGCTAAGAATTTAAAGTCAGAATAATAAAATTTTCGTCTTTCAATGGTCAAGCTCGCGGGATCGGAAGTGTTCCACCAGCTCGAAAAGGTGCCTGGAAAACCGGTATAGAATCCCATCTTTTCTTCGTTGCACCTTCGAGGCAGACTCATTGATTCCATTTTTTTGAAAAATCGGGTGATATATGGGCGTACGCCATTGTCCATGGGCCCGAACTTGCAACCTCACCATCTTCCTTCCATCTTTCTCTCGTCATCTCCCTTCTGTGTATGGATCTCGCGCGGATAATGGATGATTTTTCGCGGCCATTGTATTCGTGGAGGACACCAGTCCTGGGACCACCGGACATTGTTGCAAACCTTACCGGATCGAGAAAACTACCCTCCCCACTTTTACGGCGACCTTTCAACCTCCCTCTTCTGCCACGCATTCCCGTTTCCATTTTTGAAGGCCCCTCAAGTGGATAATTTTCTTGTTATACGTTTGGCATTAGGAAATCCTGGAGGTTCTCCTGTCAAATGTATATCGATGTCATCGCGATCGACCAAGGAGATACGAAAGTCACGGCGAAATCACTGTGACTTGATCTTACCGCGGTTTAGGATCACTAGATATTGGATCTACTCCTGAACTCGAGGCACTTCGTGTTACACAAATAATCTGCGATCGATAGAATGCCGATTTTTTGCTTTCTCTGCGACGCGCAGTCTGCCGTTCATTCTTTACCAAGCAATTCGAGAGAGTGAAACTCGGACATTGGTGATTTTTTTTCACGTTCAAAAAAAAATTGAAAACGAGAAAGTACGAATGATAAACGTTGTGATTTAATGTGTGAGCGGGGGATGGATATACGTACAATACATTCGGGAGGAATTAAAATCTCGAAACGCACTACGGGAGGGTGATTTCATCGGTGGCGCTCGTCGGAAAATGAAATCAGTCGCCATGCGCGTTAATCATGGTCCACCAAATGCTACGTTTGTTCGGATTGGGCGAGGTTTAAAAAAATATTGTCCTATTTGCACATCCGAGATTGCAGAACTGAGTCGAGATCCAGCATCAATCGCCTCTGTCGTTTCGAGTCACTCCAGGAGTTCCAATGGCGGCATGTTTGCATAGCACCTGCTATGTTTGGTATCCACAGATTTGTTCGTGATTCTACGATCACGACGGGACGAATCCTGAATCTATATTAGCGAGAAAAAAGCGTTTCCTCTTTCCGCACGAGCGCTTGGCTGCGAACGCAAGAAGGGGGAAACAGAGAGCGAAGAAGACGGACGTTCGGGACTTTCCTGCGAAAACGCAACTGGACTTTTTTTTGCCAAAGAAATCGTCGCGCGCGCGGAAACGAGGAAGAGCAAAGAACGAGGGGAGGGGGGTCGGTCTAAGGGAGAAGAGCGCAGTGGCAGGAAAAAAAGAACCGCAGATCCGTGGGTAAACGTAACTACCGGTTGATGCGCCGATCATTCCGCCATGTTGGCTTTGAAAAGGAGAGCGCCATCGGCAGATGTTTCTTTGCTGAAGTAATTCGAGTGTTTGCTCGTTCCCTCTCTTCTTCTCTGTCGTCTCTCTCTTTCTCTCGTTCGCGCGCTTGCTATCTTTGTCATCCGTGGCCCCACGGGAGCCTCCATGATATATCCACCTCCCGACGTCTATTGGAAAACACGTTAGGCCACTACCTCCAGATCGCGTTAGGATAAGATAATGGTTGACCCAAATAACGCTCTGACGAAGCTAGGCAGGATCTCGTTCCCATCTAAAGCCATCTCAGAAATTATCACACCGTTCCAGATTTGTTTACGTTAGATCGGATTCTTGCAGATATAATAGCAGAAATTTGCATTTTCCACTTCCTGTCTGTAATCTGTTTGTGCAGTTGCTAATAAAAATATCTCTAGTTAGTGACAGGAAATATTCGGTGACTAAATATCCAACAACCAGAAGCTCTCCGGTTCCTCCGGCACAACATTTGTTGGTTCTTACCGAGAATCGCCAGTCAACCGGACACTTCTCATCCTTGATCCGGTTCCCCGTGCGTCCTTACCGTCGCTATCTTGACGTTCTGTCGTGACTCCTTGAAAATTCGGTAGCCCAAGAACTTCCCCCGCACGTAGGTGCAGTTTAGAGTCGTATATCCTCGCCGGTTATCTGAGCCCGGGGATGCTACCGTCGCCGGACCCTCTCATGGACGCGCGTTGAGCCGTACACGCACACGCGCACGTCTAGAAATGCGGGGGACTGGTGTCGCGCCAGGGTTTACACGACGTTTATACGTGTTTATGTAAACGCCGCCAGGTCCAGCGCGCGCACACGTGTTGCTGCCGCTGTTGCGGTTGCTGCTGTCGCTGACAACCAATCTCTCTCCCAGCTTCCCTCGTCGTCTCGCTCGTCGCACGACCTCCACGATCTGACCACCTTTCTCCCTCTCTTTCTCTCTTTCTGTCTCGCCTGTTGTAATCCGGGGTAGAGAGATCAAGCTCAGAGATTTTCAGAAACTGCTGGCATAAAAGATAGGGGCGCCATGGACTCGGTATGCCCGGTTGTTCGTCTAGAGTTACCAGGGCCGGTATCCGGCCAACCTATCACTTCCAAGGAAACCGGTACGAGGACACAATCGGTACAGTTCTCACAGAATTCTTTGCGGCATTTTTGTAGTCTGGAGTTTCAGCACGATGCGACCGATGGACGGGTTGGCCAGATTATGTCGGATAATCCGATCGTTTCGTGCGGCTAATTATCCTGGAATTTATATATTAGAAGTTTCTTCTTTCTCAAGTGATTCTCGGATATGATAGAGTGGCCATTTGTGGCACTGTTCGTTCAGTGGACTAATTTTGCAATCGGTATTTTACCGTGCAGCTTCTTTGCAAATGGAATCGCGAGATTTTTTTTTTTAGGCGGTCCGGTACGGCCCTGGACGCGCGGAGAGATTCTTCGCATGCAAAGTACATCGTATTTATTCGCGGAAGGTGGCATTTTTTCGGGTTAACTCGTGTGTATATAGTTGTCACGGTATAGAGTATCTTTTGCACCCATCTAACCGTAATTGTATATCTTTGCTACGTAGGAACCGTGTCTCTGCATTTTACGCATCTCTGAAAATCATTCGACCGCTCGTAAAACTTTTGCCCGTCTCAGTTTAGATTGTGAAATTAAGACTGTGGTGTGCGTATACTCTATCGAGAGGGTAATCGAATAGAAACTTGACTTTGTATTGATACGAAATATTTTCCATTGCTCTATCCTTTTCATTGATTTTGCTATGAGCGTTTAATTTTCCCAAGACACATCTTCTCGAAAAGTTAATATCGAAAGAAATTAGGATTTTTACATTCCAAACTGATATAATTTAATTATCATACAATAATTATGTTATGTAATTTTCTGTGCCTTGCATTAGTTCCACTTAATTGAAAATATCAGATTGCCGAGAATCTGACTTGCGTGTTTCTTTAAACGCTGTTACAAACATCGTTCAAGGACCCTCAAGAGGGATCAAAGATCCTCATTGAGGCGAAAAGTACACGCGCGCCCTTATATTTTCTCGAGGGGTACTGAAAGTCTCGTCAAGTTTTGCGCAGTGGCACTCGTCGAAGAAGCGTGCAAACAGACGCCGGCCCCGCGTGCTTCAGCGCGGCTCGAGATTTTTAAAGGAAAACGAAAATAGGCCCCGGTGGGCTTATGCACGGGTCAGAACTCAGCGGCGTGTTGTTATAGCTTTGTACACCGGTGCTAAACGGCACCGCAAAAGGCAGGAAGGAAAAGGAAGGAATGCACGTATGGATGCACGCGGACGCGACAGAGGGCTTGTTAGAGATCCATTGTCCGATCTGGGAGCTTTTCCACGTCGAATCCGCCGATGAACCCCAAAGGCGCTTTCCGCCTCGAATCGCCGAGAGGTCGTCAACATTTGTAATATTTTCACGACAGCCAACGAAGGCGAGAGAGTCTCGAGGGATAGGAAAAATGATAGAAAGAGAAAGAATGTTCGCTCAAAAGGAATTCGAGGATTAGCATTTTTCGGTTTCGAGAATCGGGATGAATTGTGTTTCGAGAGTAGCACTATATATGTATATACACACACACTGCTATTTTTACCGCGCCTTCTATTTTCGCCTCCTCTTTTTCTCGTCCGATAGTATTTCAGGCTATTCGTGCCTTTGGGCCATTCATTGCAATATCCCGTGCCCTTTTGTATCATGTGTTTAATATACCGCTTTCTCCTCTTTCGGACACATCTCGTCATCCTCAAGGATCGATTTTTGCGGGCGTGAATCGATGATGGGAGTGTTTCAGTTACATCGTTTTGTGTAACTTTCACCTATCCGTTTATTGAACGAAAAACTGCAACGCGCACAAGTTCCAGTTCTGTGCGAAGAAAATTGCTTTTTAGGAAAGTTTCGATTTGCTCTCGTCCGCATCCTCGTATCTCACCCTTTCCCCTTTTTTTCGTGGATAGTCCTGCCAAGTACCCTCGCAGGCGTCGAGAAGGAAGTTCATGATTTACGTACGGACAGGATTAAGTGGGGAAACCTCGCGCGACGGATACTTGAGAGAATATCAGGACGAGGGGATGGCAGAGGAAAGGAGAATACTGGGGAAAGAGCAACTAAGAAGATACATTAACTTTGCTGCGGTAACGGCAAGTAATCTTGGAGGAATTTCATTAGACACTATGCAAAAAAAGAACTTCCTTCGATCGCACGAAAAATTCTTTTTCGTTTATCAAATTATTTTGTTTATTAAATGAATGTAGACTAATAATATTAATAAGACTAAATAAAAACTCGATATAAAAATGAGAGAGAGCAACAGTTCTCATATTTTCAGAATATTATTTTTCTAAATATTAGGATAGTGGTTTTCTTTCTTTTCAATTGTTGAATGTAATATTCATTTAGTATCTTGATATGAAGCTACGTTCAAATTGAATAAATCGCATGTATCAGCAAAGATTAGCGCTAATCTTTTTACCAACACAATAAGTTTGTGTTAAAGAATATCATTATAGGCTTGCAAAATCACTGGGGGAAATCACGCATACACGATCGTGATTTATTGTGCGGTAACCGGAGCGGCTTAAACAATGTTACGCGAGTACGAGGAATGCCGAGTTAAATGCACTTTAGTCACGGTTAATTTGGTTAGCCGACGTTTAGTCATTAATAGACGCTGGCGCGGGATCGATCGGTATTTATTGACGGCCGATGATTCGACGGTTTTTCGCGTCGATATACTATGTATCATCGATGGATCTTTCATCTCCAGCTCCCCTCTCGCGGGACGGAACATCTCGAGAGAAAGAGTGAGAGAGAGAAAGATCTCTCTCGGGCACGGCGGAGGAGCATTCTCTTCAGGGCCTACTCTCGTGTGTGGGCCAGTTTTAGGCTTATTAATGAACGGCATCGAGCCCTCTCTCACTCTCTCTTTCTCTCTCATCTAGCGATTAGACGTGAGGCGTGGCGGAAAGATCGCTAAATCAGATCAGGACGAAGTGAGTCGCAGGTATATTACTCTGGCTTGGACGGACACACGACTACGTTGCAGGTTGCAGCTCTCCTCAACGTATCTAATTTTTAAAGCTGAAATGTCTTATGCGTTCTATTTTGTGAAGCGCATGCGGCGATCGAATAAACGGTTTATATATAAATTTCTTGAAACAACTTAGAAAAGAAGAAATTGTTTCCAAATATTCCTGATAAGCGCGCTCATCATGAAACAGTAGGGTACGTATTATAAAACTTTTCGGAATGGATTCCGATGGGAATTATTCCCTAGAAAAATAGAAATCTAGGAAATAACTAAATAATTTCATTTGGAATCCATTCCGAAAAGTTCCATAATACATGCCCAGTAATGTTCTTCACAGACATCTAAAGATCATCATATTTGATAATTCAAATATGATTCAAATTGCTCTTTTTTATTCAAATTCTGTTATCACGATACATATGTATATGAGTATAACGGTTTCGCCATTACATGGAGGCGACGTTATGTCGCGGTCGACGGAAAAATGAATTTCCGGAAGCGGGCGCCGAAACCGTCTCGACGTTAATATGACTGCGGTGCGCCGCGCGAATTTATTTGCGAATCGTGATGGCCGCGCGGGGGTGAGAAACGAGGACGGGAAGAGAGGGAGGAAGGACCCATGGCGGGGTGGACGGTGGGGACACTGGGTGGCTGAAGGTGGAACGGCCAGGGTGGAGAGAGAAGGAGGACCGGGAGAGAACATAATGTTTCCCACAGCGCGCGGAGTTGTATATTTTATGATATGGCGAGCAATTTGACATCTCGCGCGAGGCATAATTCACGCCCGTGCGGCTCGCGCGCGTGCGTGTGTGTATGCGTGAATCCTTCCTCGTCTTCCCTACGCGCCGCGCCGTATCGCGCGTCGCGCGGGCTCGGGACGTGCACGCGTGTGTACACTGAACACGCGCGTGCACGCACGCATGAGGAATCGCCCCACGCACGCGTGTGTGCACACGCACTCCGCGCGGGACAGGTACGCGTTGCGTCCGAGCACATCGAAACCATTAGAGGCAGAGGCTCTTCGTAAATATAACGCGGGGACCGGCGAAACTTACCTCTCTCTGCATACACGGACGTACAGACGGTGCGTGTATACACATGCACCGAGAGCGAGAGGAGAGATGCGAAAGAAATGAAAAGTAGAGAATGGAGAAAAAAAGAGACGGGCGGAAACAACGCGAGTGAGAAAGGAAGGAGAATGGCGAAAGAACGAGAGGAGAGAACAACTTTTACGGCGTCCCATCTAATATACACAGCACGCGTTTGACCCTTTCTCTTTTATTTTATATTTCGTCATTGCATTATCAATGCGAACCAAGTTCATGGTTTTCCAGCCGAAACTTTATGCATTCGTTTAAAGCACGCAATTAGATCTTTATGCGCACACATTAAATACTTCGTAGTATTCGTGTCTCTTGTACGTATGTTCCGTGTGCTTTCCGTCTCGAGTACTTATTTTTTTTGCAGCGCGTCTCTCTCATGCAAAACTTCACATTTTCTACAAATAATTCTTATTCACACAATCGTCTACACGCGTACGCTGACGCAGGCCTCTTTTTTATCGCTGATACGCTGTTAGCGTGCATGCACGTCGTTTCACGGTGCGATTTTATTTATTGAGACTTTTCACACTTGCGTCTCGCAAAGATAATTTTGCTAGATTTGCGTAAAAACTTTGGTAACACTTTTTTGCGATAGCAGTGATCGATAGGCGGCGTTAAATCTTCTAGTGAATGCACATGGGATAATACAGAATGTTTTTCCACATGCAATGCTCATGCATTCTATTGTTGGCTGTCGTATGAAAATCATAATATACATATATTATAATATTTGGAGTTACTATCCATTCTTTTAATATTTGAATGCGTAGAGATGATTTTCTTTTCTTTTTTTATTGTTAGAGAAGATTACTATCAATAAATATCAGATCGTAAATTGCTTTTTATTTAGTCAATATAACTGACATTATAATTGATATTTTATTTGTTGATAATTTAAATAATTTAAAAATTAAAGCCTAATTTGTACAACGCAGCAATTTTATATACATGTATTAGAACTTGTTATTAAGAAATTATTGATGCCATTTAGTTGCAATAATTATAACATTCTTGCGCATGAAGCATCTATTAAATGGCAATTAAATACGTTGTAGAAATTCAAACAGCTCTTGAGCTCTGTGCGATGCGCGTACTGTCATGATTTTCGAATAAAATATTGCCTGTTACATGCCCATTTATTATTCAACGGAATGCTATCGTTGAAATTATTCGTATGTAGCAGGTTGCATATTATGTTCTGTATAATTGCTGAACAACTTATGGTGATAAAGCAATTGCGTGTTCAATCAAATCGCCTGCGACACTTAGCGATTTATAGTATGATTGTGGGACGTAAATTTGTATTATTACTTTGCGCTTCATACGTGACGTTTAGGATCGTTGCAATTTACACATTCATTACTCATGTAATGTTGCTACAAGCTTTCGCGCAATATTAATTTTTTTTTAAATTAAAAAAACAGATTTTTATTTCTGTGGACGAGAAACTTTTGGCGAATTTGCATGCATTTGGTGTGAAAAAGTTTTAAATCTTAACTCTTCTTTAAGAGAAACGTTCGCTTATGACACTTTTGGACGTTCGAATCTCAATTCGTCAGAGTTTCTTATGAGAAAATTCTAACGTGCCACATGGACCCCTGATAATTTCCTTGGTCGGAGGTACACGGCGTCGGGTTACGAAATTAAATTACAATAAGGAATGGGGCTGGTGTGTCCCGACGTCAAAACGGCCTGAGACATGTATCCGTATGATTTTTGACGTGGCCCTTTAGGTCAATCCCCGACATGAGTCCGTGGGACAGGAGGTTTGCCCGATCTTGCCGGTAGATTAGAAGAGAAATTCGAAGTGTCCATATACCCATCGGCCGTATAAAAAAAAGATTTACACCTATTTATAACAGTAAATGAGACGTGCGTGCGACAGAAAATGTGTGCGTGCGCGAGCGCGCGCGTGTGCAATGACCATTTCATCTATTAAAAAGAAACTTTCAAGCATTAAGCGCGGTGGATGTTTAAATAAAATTTATATCGCACATACTGTACCATTATACAGCAATACGTCTTTCAATATTAACTGCGAATATAACAGAGGTGAGGTTTTCGTACTTTTCAGTAAAAATTTTAGAACGCGCGACAAACGTGAAAGAGACAGGATATCCGCCGATAAATCGTACACACACGCATTGCCAGCATTAGCAGACATGTGTTGGCTGAATCTTGGCTTCCATCCATTTCTTTGAAAGAGAAAAATTGCGAGTGAATCGAGTCCGATATCGACTATACTATACGTACACAATCAACGCGAACTCGGGGAATAGATTAAGCGTCAATGACAATAGTAATGCTCATCTAATCTCGAGAAAATTAAATATCGTAAGAATTTTGTCTCTATAATGTCCAGCCGTCCAGCGGGACGAAAACTCGGGCGATTCTCCATTACGCGGGTGAGTTACGAGCTCGCGACGGCCGTTAACGAAACGAAACGGTGACAAATTCGAGCAACAATAGGAAGTCGATCTCGCCGTGCGAAGTCGGAGTCTCACGGTCAGGAACCGGAGGCACAAGGTGGACACGCGGTCACCGTGGGTATATACGCGAACGCGTTCCTACATCTGCCTGCACTAACGACCTATGTAAATGTTCTATCTGTTATCCTTGTCTCTTATCATCTTTTCCTTCTCCCCCTCCTCCTACTCCTCCCGCATCTCCTCGACGACGACGACGACGACGATTCCACCGTGGACGAAATGGCAGAGAGATACAAAGTGGAAGTGAACGCGGGGGAGAGAGGGAGAGGAACATTGCGAGGCAGAGACGAGGATACCGCGAGAGAAAAGAGGATACCCGAAGAGGAGAAGAAGAAGAGGGCCCAGCATTCCAGAGCCCGGTCTCGACCCGCGACCCTCGCCCCCTAAATCATCCACCGCAGCTAGGCCGCAATTCCGTTTTGTTTTCTCCGCTTCTCTGCTCGTTCCTCCTTTTTTTCCTCCCTCCGCGTTTCTCTCTTTTTTTTTATTTATCTCCCCCCTCCCTTTTTCGACCTTTTCTACCGGACCACGGAGACAACCGACCGACCCTCCGCCTCCTCCTCCTCTTTCGTCTTCTCCTACGTCCGCCAATGTTCCTCCGGCGCGTTCTGACGGGAGAGAACTGTGGGAAAAACGTCGTAGACCTGCGCGACCGTTACGAGGGTGACGGGCCATGATAATGAGCCTTTCGTGAAGATTCGACTTGATTTCTGACTCGGTCGACATATTATTCGAGAAAGAGATCTCGTCACGTAGTCATCAGCTTTTGCGAAATTTTGGTGTTCGATAGCAGAATGGAGTAACTCAATGTAGAATTAATAGAAAGAGTTAGGCCTAAGTTAGGTAGTATTGCAACTTAAGTTCAGATCGATGTCATAACAATAATAGCCTTCCAAATCTCTATTTTACTGTTCGATTTTAATTTTTTTCTTATATCTTGAAATATGTCATTAAACATTAAAAGAGAAATGCTCGTTTAAGGGATAAAATAATTCCTTGAAATTTTGCAACTAAAATGTTTCCTTAGTAATATTCTTGAAATTATTTATTATATTGTGTTTATACTGTATCATAGTTGTATTTTACAGTCTTAGAATAATATTTTTTTCAAAGAAAAAATATTGGCATGGGATAAGTTTTTGTTAGACATCTCTTTGGCGTTTCGACAGTTATTTGTATCAATTTGTCTTTATATTAATTTTATTTATATGTATTATAAAAATTAATTAGCGAAGTAAAGCAAACATGAAAGAAGATTGTTATTGCAATTAGAAAATGGGAAAGCAACGATACAGATAAGATCATAAGGTAGTAGTAGAATAAGAAAGATGGAACTGCTGAAAATGGAGAAAGCGTGAGTAGCTAATTAGTTAACGAAGACCAGCTAATTAGTGACGAGTGAATATATGCCTATTCGTATATATACATTTATAATACCCATTTTGTGGACGCGCGAAGATAAACTATATGCACAACTGTAACCGCAATTTGAAATCGCCAATATTTGGTGCCGAAGTGATTAATCAAAATTGTAACAGTCTCGTTTCTTTTTATATGCACAAATGTAGACAATAAATTATGTAATGCAAATTTTTCGGATTTACGGTGTCGTAACTATATACACTGTATACAATACCAATAAGTTTGCCGTATCCAAAATCATCTTAAGTCTAATATAAGTGACGCAAACCCACGAAGAAAGGAATCGCGGAAATGCGGAAACGCTCATCGTGACGAACTTATCATGTGCATTCGGCAAACTCCCGATGATCTTGGGATCGTATAACGAACAAGGAGCATTCACGATCACACGGGACACCGTCGGTTTTACACGCTCGCCGCTCGTTGACACGCAACAAGCCGGGCGTACGCGCGCGCGCACGCCCTGACACCGACGCCGGCATTTAAACCGCACGAAAGTATAATGTTACGGACACTCGATATTTTCTCGATGATCGTCATTGTACGACGGCGTCTTTAACGTACGCGGCGCAGAGGAGGAGCACCCAGTATTATATCGACGGGGGCTACCGTACCAATGACGGCAGCCAGCGGCAAAACTCGGGAGTGATTTACCCCGTCTTCGGTTACCCGCTCGCATTGATGCGCAACAAGAAGCGCATCGTGAGATGCCCGTTCCCGTATAAAGAGCTTTCCACTGGTGCATTTCGCCGTTAAGGCTCGTAGGGTCGCGAGCAGACTTTAATGACCGCTCCATGTGGTTTGACCCTCCGGCACTTATTGCTACATAAAGTCGAGAATTGAATCCGGGAGATTCCGAAGATAATTAAATATGAGATATTCCAAATATATATTTTTTCACTTCCTTCCTACATTATAAAGATTCCTTGATCAGTATAAAGCTAATTTATTTATAACTTAAATTTAAATATTATCTTTCTTTACAATTTTTCTACATATAACTGCAAATATTTCTTGATGAATTTTTGAATCAAATTCTGTTAACGTGAGATTTATTTGAAAATAAATAAAACTGATCTTTGTGTCTTAAAAAAATTTTCAAGTTATTAATCTCTAATTTTTAAGTTGTAAATAGAAGAATTAACTAAATGTTGACCAAAAACATCTTTTTTATTTTATGTTAAATAGTCATAGGAGTGAAAAATGATTTAGAAATGTTTGATTAATTAAAATATTTCTTTTACAAATATTACGGCCTAGCAAAGTAGACTTTTTGTTGCCTTCAGATTCCACATTTAAGGTTGATGAAATAAGCGCAAATGCTTAGATTTACAAGCTAAAGTTAAACGTGATTTACTATAAAAAAAAAAAACATTTGTCCAATCAAATCAAGTTTGTTGAAATAAGTTCGAGCATTGGATGTCTCAATCTTCCGAAACCTTAATAAATCAGTGATCGCGGTTGTGTAATCGCTCAAAGAATACCATGTGCCCTCGAGAGCGAAGTATTTAAATCATTTGGCAAATATATGCCCGCATTCTGCAGCATTCAGCGCTTTGCGTTAAACGATAAATTCGATTCCGATTAAATTACCACGCGGGCCGAAAAAATATCACGTGCGAGCGGAGGCGCCTGTACGGCCGCTAATAAACGCCGGAGCGCAGCGGACTTTTTCAAGAATGGCAACATTAGCCCGCGGACGTCTGGCTACAAACAGAATAATATACAGTCGCTTAGCGGCGCGCTTAATGCCCCCGTACTATTTTATAACAGTGTCGGTTCGCCCGGTCCGCGAGCCGTACCTTCCAATCTATATCCAGTCGAAGAACGGAAAGGAGGGACGAGGCGGACGGGGGTGGCCAGTAAGAACGGAACGAAAAGGAGCGTTTATTCCGAACAGAAGAGCGGAGCGGAGTTATTTTCTTGCCGAACAGCTCATCCCCCCCGGTGGAAGATAACCAGAAATGTTTGATTTCTTTTAGCGCCCCGCGCACGCGGGATATCTCATCCCGCTTTTGCACCTACGCATTTACGTCAGCTGGCGCGAAACTGCGCGCTCCCGGTGAGGGAGCATCTCGAGGAATTTCAGAATGCACGATCGTAATTTATCCAGGCAGGACAGGTACATTACGCTATACGTTCGCGCCGATCGAATTCATCGGAGGCAGTGCGAGGGTGATTTCCGTTTCTATAATTATTCGTAACGTACGGTCGCTGGTTTGCATATGTATAAAATGGTCGTGTATCGCTGAATACTTGGTTAGACGCTTTAAATCGCGACATTCCACGCAGCATCGTTTCTATGTTATTTAGCTACATACAAAATTTGTAGGCATAACGAAATTTGTACGTTTCCTTGCGAACGTTGTAATCAGAAATTCAAGAAGATTGCCGCCAATCAATCATCTTCTGTTGCGAAATGTGCGTTAGTTAATTGTGAGAATATTATTTGATTACTTATTATTTGCTGGGTAATCGCGTAAATGATTTACAACGATTTTTGAAGGATGACTACCATTCCGAGAAAATAATCGATGCGTTGACGAGCGTTAATATTGCCGGGAGGCGTCTGCGGTGAAGGTAGACACTTTTAATTGCTGCGAATGTGTGTCGCGAACATTTCAACGCGAACGATGAAGGTGCATTCTGGGTTTGGTAGCCGCGACATTAACGTTAGTTGGCAATTACGGTCCCAAAGACGTTTCCGTCAAACTGCTACGTTAATGAGAAACCTGTTTGTCACGTTGTGAATTCCTCAGAGAAGCATTGTACACGCATACTAATTGCTAGTTCAAATGTAAATAAATTGGTATCAGTGACAGTTAATCCGAAACATCTACTCGACGGCGACCAACGTGATGACGAGGAATTCTTCCTCTTTATAAAAAATCACAAAAATTAAGAACTAAATCTCAGAACAATATAAGGCATCTCGGATGTAGAGTGCAAAAAGAAATAAAATTAATTTATAAATTTTGTTATTGTATGTTGCAAAATAAACGGCATGAAATTGTCCAATACAAATACACACGAGACGTTAATGATGGAAGCAATTTTGTGCATGCATCAGCGAGCGTTCGTAGTTACGGGAAGGAATAGGAAGCGCGGCGCCTCGTTATTTTTTCAGCTGAGCGATCAAGAGACCAGCCATTACCAGCGTCTATCGCCAAAGAGTAGGCACGCGTGCGTTTAGAGAGGTAATTAACTGGCCCTGTTTTCGGGTTGCCCTGTTCGGGGAAGCCACTCGCGTGCCGTTCGATTTCCTACTAGTGCTACCTATATCTATTTACTAGCTGCATATATCTACATCCCGGATACCCGAACATTGACAATATCAATTTTCGTTAACAAACGGGTTTCATTTCGAGTTTCATGTTTAATGGTGGCGTTCGGTTTTCATCTTTCAAGCCGAGTTTTAGTTGTTCGGTCTTTATTGACTGTCGACACTATTAATCGTTTTAACGCTCGTTTCCGGCAAATCAGAGGCAGACTTTGTCTGTACAAACACGTCACCTCTCAACATTCAATACTCTAATTATTATCTTATTAGAATGATTGCATCAATGTTTGTTTTAAATGATTGATTATTATCTGTACAATCTTACAAAGATATAAGTTATTTAATAGAAAAATAAATGAAACTGATATTTTAAACAATTTTTTCTGAATGAAATGATAATATATAGAACTAATCTATGAAAAATTGTTTAGTAAAACACGAGAGTTTTAAGACGAGATATAATTTAATGCGCACAAGTTTATTACATTTTATTTGTTTGGAAATACACAATTACGTTTTTAGTAATGATAATAACAAAGAAATAGAGAGATGAAGAGTATATTTATTACAATTATTTTAAGAATCTACATGCAAAAAATTTCCAACTTGCAGACTTTATTACTTTGATAATAGATGTACGCGGTTCAAACTTTACCGGCAGTATATGCAAACCGTTGGCATGTTAATCGTTATTTTATTACTATTTTTACTGTTTTTAGTTTCTCTGCGCGCGTGGGAAATGAGTTATACAATTTTTATAGACCGTTGCGAACTAAATTGACGGGTTAAGGGCGCGCTTTCGGCACCCTCGCTGGACCATATAGCCGAGATCGTTAGAGCTTTCGTAGGTGAGAGAATGCCAGGGGCTATGACTAAAAGTCGGCCTGACGACCGGGCACCCGCCACTTTTGCAACAAATCTTTCTGTCTAAATCAGTTTCGCGAGAGAGATAAGTGTTTCGGCATCGGACCCTCCTAACTTGAAGAGGTGAGGGAGAAAACATAAATCAGGCCTACTGATTCAATACGTCGAGTTATCTATGCGATAAAACTTGGGATATGGCTACAGAGATGTCTAGATTCACAGGGTTCATTATGTAATACGATATTCAAGATACAAAGTATATAGAGATATTTTATAGAGTTTATTAGTGAGATTCATGTCAGAGGTGACTTCAGTACTGAGAGATAATTAAAAGGCTGATGTATACTGCAAACATACAATTTATATTTTTGCGAGTAATTGAGCTCATATTGCAAATTTCTCGGCTGATATGATATAAGATAAGTTGTACAATCTACATTAGTCTACAATATTTACAAATAATGTACGTTTATTTTCGTGGCCTTGATCTGGGCTTTGCTTAATCATTTCTTGGATTTCGTTAGATTTATTTGAAAACAATGTGTTATGGAATACTCATCGCGAATGTGAGAATACAGTGAATTTGTCAGCACATCATAATAAATAAGGTACGAATATATTCTACAGAACACCATAATTTGCGGGCGAATAACCAAGATTTTTAAATAGAACTCTACATATCTCATATACAAATTACATTAATTATAAAGTTAAGAAATATACAAAATTATTGCATCCGTGATACTTCAACTATCTCGTGCGTGCAAATATCCTAAATTATCGCGCAATCCATTCTTATTTGAACCGCGTAAACCGCTGTGTTCTAAGAATACAACTATCTTGACATGAGAAATGGGAGGTGGTTTCAATTTTCACCGATTAATCCTTCGTATTATGCGCGCGTGGCGGATAACGTCGATTTATCGTGATCTGCTCAATTATCTATCTGGCGATGGCGATTCGTTCTTCGATATAAAAATAACGAGAATATTTCGAGTTTTGTCTTCGCGTCTCTCGCCTTATATTTCACGCTGTCAAAAGATGAGCGAGCGCGTCGTGTCGGGCGATCGATGAAGGTGTGGGCGGTCAAGTAACAAAGAGCGCGGTATAAACAGGAACGTGGGGTGGTTTTTTATTGGCGGCTGCTTTTCGAGGTGCAGGCGCGAAGGACTGTCTCGCCCTTATCGACCCACAAGCCTGTCCATGGACTTTTCCGCGTTGTTTCCCGTGCCGACGATACTTGGTGATTCATTTTGCAACACGTGAAAAAACACGGTATTGTCGCGATCGAGCATTATTTTATCTGACAACATGTATCCTCTTTTTTTCACGCTTACATTCTTTTTTTAAGAAAACACGAAGCTTACCGTTGTCTATAAAAGTTAAAAAAAATTATCACGGATTTTTATTCTCGAAGAGTTTGTTAATGTTGAATTTTTTACACGGAGAAAAGGTCCAGAATAAGATGGTACGATTTTTAATTCAAAACTAATCGATACATGGGTACTGAATTTTTGATGATTTTTTTTATTTCGAGCTTTCGTTTCGTTGGCAATGGCGTCGAAGATACGCGATGATCTATCGATCTTCGTCGGGCATTCTCGAGAAATATCGCGGAATTGTACATATCTGTCAACCGTAATCGTCTGGAGGATTGCGGTCTGATTTCACGATGCGCGTTATCTCCAAATCGAATTTCTCGATCCGATCGAGGTGTGCGCTGGCTGCTCGTTCCGATCAATCTTCCCGACAGAAAGATTCCGATAAGTCGTCGATATGATAATCTCGCGCCCGCATCGTTCCTCTGTCTGACCTCGGTGCAATGCCGCTGTCATCGTTCCTAGAAGTATCTCTCTTGGTATTGTTACGCAAAACGCATAAATTCCGAATGGTTTCTTTCGCGAAATCTCACCTAAAAAGGTTTACGGTCTATTAACTTCGCGCACACAGCACTGCGCCATTAATCGACTCACGCCTTTGTTGGTGTTTCATAAGCATTTCGTTGAGATCAAAACGAAATTTACGCTTAATCCATTGTATAATCAGTTTTTTTTAGTGCTGTCGTCTCAAGACAGGATAGAACTGAGATCTATGTGCTAAGGAGATGTCCAAACTTGGTTTTGCAGTATAGTTATAGCAGACGGTTTTGTAGTAAATCCAGAGAGAGAGAATCAGACGCAGTGATATACTGGCACCGCTTAACCCGTCATTAAATTCCCTTAAGCTAACCCTTAAGGTTCATCAAGTTTTCTTAGCTTATGTTTCCTTCCTTCATTAAGTTCTTTAACCTTTCCGCTGTCGCCTATAAATTTACAATAAAAAAAAGTTCTGTATATATTTTACCATCTTTCCGATTTTCGTAGACAATATACGGGTTGGCAATTTTTAATTTCTGATATTATTTACTCGAGCTATCTTGAAATTCATATTTGATTGTATCAGGTCGTGGTTCTTTTATGTAACACGTGTGTCTGTCTCAACAATTTTTCGCTGTTCCACGAATTCGCTGGGCCTAATTCATCGTCTGTTGAGAACTTCTGAGCCATCGTTGGTTTTATCACGCGTACAAATACACCCGGTATACATCGGCGCTGCCGATCGCTGTCGATTTCCAGCCGGCGGCCTTCCACTTGAGCAAATATCGTCTCACGCTTCGGGCAACGCTCCTCGTGTGGCCCCGTACTTCTCTTCTCATAATTTCTCATGGTCTCTCTATCCGATCCGGTTCCTCTCTCTTTCGTCTTATCGTCCTCCCTTCCTTTCCGGTCTTTCACCGTCTTCGTCGAGAGACGCACCCCCTCGCCGACGTCCCGCGAGGCGGACACGGGCGAGCCACCAGCTTCTATTTTCCCAACGTCGCGTCTTCCAGGCTTTACACCCTCTCCGTTGTGCCCCGACGGCGCAAAAATATGGAGTACTTTGGCCTCTCCGCGCCTGAAAGTAATTGCCTGTACACTGGCGGCGACTCACAGCATCGGTAACTCCTCCGGATCGGTAATTCCGCTGGAGCCATTTCAGGAGGCGACTTCCGGCAAAATAGTAGCGCTTCTCGGCGATATCGTACGTCGTACCGAGATACACGTGTGCGTACGCACAGAATAAAATAGAGGTAATCCTAACTTTTTCATAAACATTCGATAACAAATAATTAATGATTTTGACATCGCTTAAATTTATCGTACATTCATGCTTACGTGAATCGATATAATAATTAATTAGACATCAATTTTGTTGGAAAAAATATTTTAACAGAGCGCTCGTGGCTCGTCACACTTGTAATGTGTTAAGAAAAGCCAAAATGTTGGAAAAGTTTACTCCAGAAAAATCGGCGAGCTTGTCGTCGCTCTGTTTATCATCACCGGCGACAATTAAGGGATTAGCAGAACCGGTTCGCGTACTTTCTTTCACAGGCGAGTCGCGTCGCAGCTTGAATAAGTAGCCATTTACTCGCCTGCGCGTATGGCCCTTTCTCGACACGGTGGTTCGCCCCCTACTTAACGCTTATTCCTCACGTCCCCTCGACGACTCATCCCGTATCATCCCCCTATTCTCCGCTGTCTAACCCTCCGAAAATCCTGACCAATGGCGTACAAGCGGTGGGATCCATTGTCGATCTGACCAATCGTTGCTGCCCGTTCCACGCACACGCGAGATCGGTTTCACGCATAACAGACTATTCTTCGCACTTTTTTTTCCACCCTCCCTCCCCCCGCCCGTTTGCCGCCCTCTCCGCTGCGGGAAAGGGGCGAAGAGGACTATAAGCTGCTTTAAAATGCATATCGATTTAGCCTAATGACCAACGCCGTTCCATCAGGTCGCATCTGCGGATTAATAGGACAGATCGGGGAGAGAACGTTTCGACAGCGCGTGCTTTATTTCCCAATCGCGTGGCGAACAGATTGCGACCGGTTACCACGGTTGCTTACTTTTTTCTGTGTTTTTTCGCGAGTATCCGTAATAAACGGCAATATTTTCAGTCTATACCTCAATTCGCCGTATTGTCGTACAGTTTATGGTAGACTATGGCGTTCTCCGATGCCGCGACTCGAAATCATTTCTATGCTAATGGATGCTGCGTTCCATCGATCATCGTTAAACGCAACGTCACCATGTCCCGTACTAGGCTATTTGCGCTTGAGATCCTTATGATGCTGAAGCACGTTATTACAACATTATGATAATATAATCATAATATATTAATATAATTTTCTACATGAAAAACCGATTATCTTCGTATGTTATACAACAATAAAATGTTTATACAGGGAATAAGTTAAAGTTGAGTATTAGAGTTTAAAATATGTTCTCTCATTGAAGAAAATAATTAAAGATAAAATTACGAGAAAAATGTGATCAGTTATGAATTAATGCCACTAATGCAATAATCGAAACAAATATGAATGAAAAAGAATAGAATTATTTTTATTTAATATCTATTACATTATACATGTAATAAACATTTTTTATTGATAATAATTAATATGTATATAATTATTTGCTAGCTATATAAATAAATAAATGAAAAAAGAAATAGAGAGATAGCATGAAAAATCTCAGAAGTCGTTTATATAATGCATATATTGTATGTACATAATTGCGTATAAACATCATAATTTACATATCTTAATTTCAAGCAATAACTTCTCAGATAATTCCGAGTTATGTGTTCGTTTGTCGATTTAAATTTATTTCAATTCGTTTGAACAAAACAATAGCGGAATATATGTGGAATATACACAAGAGAGAAATATTTACGGTACCACTTGAGTGACAGAATAGTGCTGCCAAATCGTATTTACGTATTTCGACGAATAGAAGAAGCGAGAAGAGCAGGGGAAAAAAGGAGGCGTAATAAAGAGGCGTATATGATGTGTGTATACGCGCGCGTTCACGAGCAATGTGTGAAAACAATGTGTGAAGCCGTGCATGGATCGAGGATTGTTTCTCGAAAAAGCTAATTTATTTCGACGAGGGAGTCGCGAGGATTGTCGTTGCCGTGTATGCGAATAGAAATGAGTTTTCATTCATCTCTCGGCGCCTTTAATCGCTTCGAACAAAGTTTAAACACATTTACGTCAGGGTGCCAATGTTGCGTTTTAACAAATTGTATATTTTTGAATATTCTTTTTACTTTATAGTTATCGTTATTTCTTTATATAGAGAAAATATGTAGTTTATTGAAATAGCAAAATGGCATATTTTTAAAATTAAATTAAATTATTACGTGATTAGATAGACAAGGTATTAAAAATATGTATATCAAATTTGATTGTAAAGTAGTATTTTATTTATCAATTATCAATCTGAAAAGTATAATTTTGAGAAACATGGTTGTAGTTTGTATTGAAAACAATATAATGCAAAATTTTATAGTTTTGTTTTCTTGTTAGTGATTGATATCTAGTTTATATAGTTGTTGTTTCGTTATTTGATGCATTTTTCTCCTTGATCAGTCTGACTCTTTTTCGTTGAAAACGTTGCTCTGCTGATGTTTCCAGTATTCTAAGTTTTGCAGTGTATATTGTTTGTTCTCTTCCATGTGATGCTTGTGACAAGTATCGTCAATTTTTATTTAAAAAACTTGTATTATTATAAGAGGCAATGATTTCTACCTATAAAAATACATACAGTGATACATATGCAATTGACAGCAATATAATTTTATTTTATGTTATTTTTCGAAATAATTTTGACATTTAAATAATTTTGAATTTATTTCATTATTATTTTGAGAAAACCTTCGTATGTAGGATGGTTTGCTGGTCAATTTTCTTTGAATTGATACACTTATATCAGTTTAATTATTTCTGAATTTCATATAAAGGCCTTTTTTTGTTGGTTTGTTGATTCATCGATAATCTTTTTTAGAATTTATTTTACATTAACGAACAACTTATTTTTTCTCATTATTATATCAAAACGTGCGATTAAAAGATTAATCAGATTAAAAAGCATAGAATGTTTCTACGCACTGAAAACGAAAACCATTGGTTTGTAATCTTTTTCAAACATAATAAAAAATGCATAAACTTAAAATGTATAAATAATAAAATATATAAGATAATAAAGCACGTACACGTACATACATATAAATTTATTCGCAGATTAATTTTGTTTTTCTTTTGTAACTCCGTAAATATTGAAACTTTAGGTCTAAAGTTTTAAGACTGTTTCCAAGATAAGAACTTTTAAACAATACAAAAAGACTTGAATGTTTACTCTGGCTTAAACCCTTGAAGCGCTCGATAGAAGACAATAGTTGTTATAACAATATATATCCCAATCTGCGACAGAGGGTGGCACAATGTCGATCTGGGCGTCCCAAAGTGTCAACTGTACCGTTGAGAGGGGAGGCCATGGGAGAGAGAGCTCACACTCCACAATGGCGTCGGAAGGGTGGCGTTTGTTATAAATGAAAACGAAATTTAATCACACGTGATATACTGCCCCTAGCGCACGGGGTGGATATGACGATGAGCGCACGAATTCGCATCGTGTGAACGAAAATACGGGCACCTGCGACTGTTGATGTGTCTCCGGACGCATACCCCCTGTGCGATTTCATTATTAAAAGTCATTAAGAGCGGGTGGGTGCTCGCAAAATAATATACATATCCGACATGTTACCGCATGTGTTTCTAGATTACGCGATGGGGATGATAGATTTCTCTAAGTTAGTCAAGAGTTGATATTACTGGTAATATATATTTTATAATTATATTTTATTTACTTATTTTATTTACAGTGGTCTTTTTCCTTTAATTTTAATTAAGGTCGTAGATTAAGTTAAGATAGATTATATTAAAGATTTATGTGTAATTTTTAAATTATTATATCAAGAAGAACCAACAAAGTACTGTTATATTATTACTGCATTATTGGTAAAATATATTTTTAATTATGCAATTTGATACAAACTATTTGTTCAGATATTTGTGAAAATTTAATTTATGAATTTATATATCTTATTTTATTTGCATAAAAGATAGGTAAGTAACATGGAATTAGAATATTAAACATCAGAATAACATGTAATTATTACTTTGGTTTATGAGCTTGTAATCACTAGACTGGTTTACACTTAATTTTTGAACAGATATGATTTCATATTTTATTATAGGTCATTTTAGATTTTTTCATGCAGTGGCACTTTCAAATTAATAATTGTAAATTTTTAACAGCGAATTGAATTTTATAATCACCTTGAGAAGTTTATATTGTAATTTAATTTATTTATCTACATTTCCGATAAACAAGTAATAACAAAGAAAGATTACTATTGAATTATTAGTTTTAATGAAATATTTCATTAGCTGTTGCTTAACGAAGACGACATAATTTTATATCTTTCCGATTTGTTCTTTAAGTGGGTAATAATATAACATAAACTATTGTAGTTTTATTCACTTTATTTATTTTACTCACTTTAATATCCTGCCGTATGACAATATAACTTCCCGAGTAAAAAATAAATAAGAATATGGCCAGTGAGTGGTCAGCAACCGGCTATGTCTGGTATATTTTCTACTCGGGTTACTGTAAAATAATTATAATAAAAGAAAGACATAGGCAAACACGTGGAAAACAAACTACACGATGGAATTAATAACTTTAGAAAGGAATCCGCTAATAGAGAAAGAGAGAAAGAGAGAGCAGCAGCTCAGCAACGACACGGCTAACGCCTAGCATTTAGCCGTCGCTTCGGCCAATGGGACGCTCGTCTGACGAATAAATATGTAAATACAATGTCCAGCGCGCCGTAGGCATAAAACGACACGATATATGGCACGGTAATTTCTTAATTGCGCCCCGAAAAATTCTTGTCATCGTAAACAGCCGGTTGATTATATTGAAACGGCTCAAGGCGCCGGGGGCGTCTCGTGGATGAGACAAGCGAATGGAAAAGAAATAAGACAACCACGGGATAAAGAGTAGAGAGACACAACGATATAGTAACTGCCCGATTATTTATGCGATTCTAACGGTAAAGCTTGGCGATCTCGCTTGGTTGAAATCGAAACTAAGCTAATGGCACAGAAAATCTCCCCTCTTTGTCCGCGTAATCTTCGCGACGTAGTAAACGGTCGGTTCCCGTATTAATCATTCTCACGCTCAGTCGAGTTCCGGCGAGATTCGAGAGTGACTCACGCCACGAAGAAGTAGCTAGCTTATGTGGATAATTTATGCGATTTGAAGGTTTGCGGCAGATCTCGAAAACGTTGCTAATACTTTCCAGACACCGAGATGAATCGGTTCGTGGAAAGGTCATTCGAGATTCCGATTCAAATCTGTGAGAGTAACCCGGGCATCTAGATCGTGAACGCGTCACGTTGAAGGGATCCGAAAAATTCTCAGGGTCGGAATCCCGAGAGAACGAAAACGAAAACTATTTTATGCCGCGTTTTTTAGTCTACGCGTCTCGCGTAGATAAAATCTGTGAGGCTAATTAGATTTTGTCGTTCGACATCAACGTTACTGACGTCAATCAGTTTTTCTTGTACACGGAGAAAATTTTATAGTAAATATTACTATGTTGTCGCACCAACTGCGGACCATCAAGACGCACAAGTTTAAATGCTATAGTCTTATAGTAAAATTACTATGTCCATAGCATTTAATGCTACGATTATAGCATTCAATGCTAGTGGTCCGCAGCTAGTGCGACACCATAGTAATATTTACTATAAAATTTTCTCCGTGTATGAAAGTCGTCATGATGTGCCGTGATAAAGCCGAGTTAACGATATCAATAAAGTTTGCTGAGAAAAGAGACAGTAGTTTAAGCGAGAGGTGAAAAAAGTAACAAATAATGACAGTACCCACCAGTGTGCGTTCTCTTGTGTATTTTGAGATTCTCCGACCTGGCGAAGACTTTGCCGCAATTTTGAAATGGACACGAGAACGGTTTCTCCCCGGTGTGCACTCGTATGTGATTCACGAGTTTGTACTTGGCCTTGAAGGCCTTACCGTTACGCGCGCAACCCTGCCAGAAGCACGCGTGCGTTGTGCACTCAGGTCCGCCCACGTGGTCCACTGTCAGGTGCGACACGATGTCTGGAAGGGTAGTGAAAATCTTGCCGCAGAGTTTTCTTCCACTTTCCGGTAACCCCGGGTCTTGGTCTATCCACATGCAGGTGATCTCGCGTCGGCTGCCGCTGACGATGGTGCCTGCGTGGCCGCCGCCGACGCCGTTAGGCCTCATGAATCTGAGAAAGGCGCTGTGATGATTCGGATGATTCATGGCTGGGTGTTGCTGGTGGTGGATTGCGGTCGGCGTCATGTGCGGCGAGCCGATGTATTGATGATGAGAAGGTAGCGGCCTGGTGTCCTGAGGATAGTGCCCAGGATAGTGTGTGGCGGCCAGTGGGTGCTGACTCGGATGATGTGGAAACTGCTGCATCGTCGCGGCCGTACCGTCGTGATGCAGCGGCGTAAACAGGCCCAGTCCACCGCTTTCGGGGGTGGTAGGACTTGCCGTTGCTATCTCGTGTTCCCGTCGAATGATAAATTCGCGGGTATAACCAGGATGGTGACCCATGTGATGGCCCATGTGAGGAGCCATGTGGGGAGCTGTGTGAGGATGATGCGGTGGGTAACCTTGAGGATGGAAATGGTGGTGTTGCTGGGACGGTGCCTCGGCTCCTGGAGGTGACTGAATGTTCGCACCGGGATCTGTTAATCCACCGGTTGCCCCGGCACTTCCGGGTGACAGCTTGATGCCCAGATTGACGATATGATGCGGGTGGGATGGCATACCCTCTAGAAAACTCATTATCGCGATTGGCGTAACGTTGGTTCTTCAGAAACAGCGCCAAAAAACTTTGTCCACGACGACGTGATTCAGGTATCAGCGAGGCGCTGATCAGACAAGGGGGATGTTTGATACATTTTTGACGTCGTTGGACTTGATTCCCTATCTCAAGTATTATTATAGATCGGGATATCTTTGAAACCTATAATTGAATAGCGCAGAATTGAGTACTTGACACAGAAAGCATACAGGCCACAGTACACTTCATTCTAGAATCACTGGTCTTACTAAGCTGCCTGTTCTAAGCTTTCGTGAAATCCATATTTCGTAATATTCATACTTCCATGTCAACACAAGTCCCATTCTGTCCCAACTAGCGAGAAATCCCACGTTTCACGTACAACATCATAAACCCCGCTTGAAGATATATTCGTCACGTGCAAATTGCAACACTTTTAGATGATTCTTGGAATGCCTAGCATTCGATCGATTATTTGTTTTCCATCACTTGCGCGCGACCGTGTTACAATCCTCGGTTTTCGTGAAGTAAACACAATATCTTTATCAGTGAACGTGGCGACGATAACAACAACGCGGCGATGACAGTACACGGCGTCCCGGGTGCGATAAGGGTAAAACACACGTTGCGCTCCTCGCTGCGTTCACAGCGGGACTGAAAGTAAAGGACTCCCACCGAGGCGACGTGCGTCCGATTTCGGAGTCCGGTAGGATTCCCCTTCTTTCTCTACGAGTCGCGCGCGTTTCTCGTTCCCTCCTCGTTTTGCCGCAGCTTGATCACGGGTACACTGTCCAACCTGGTGTTTCGCCGCCCCACTGTGGTTAAGACCGCCTTCTACCCCTTCCGAATCGTTCTCACGGCGCGAATGTAAACCGTGGTCCCTACCACTGGTGAACGTATCCTGGTGGTTACCAGCGTACCATTGGCGCCGACGGCATCACCAGTCATTGGAGGCTGCCGAACGGGGAGGTGCCCGTTAATTTACCACGGGCAGATAGGCGTCGCATCTACCAAGGCGCATGTCGAGACTCCGCATGCGGTTCACGCCCTGTTATTCGAAAACGGCGCGCAGCGACGTTTCGCGATTTTATGCACGTCGTATACGCGTGCGAAGAAGTACCCTCCAGTCTTTTGATACGTAAATGTCATTTGGAACGTATAACTATGCAGAGATTTTATGCGCCTGTTTTCGAACCCTTTTTCTTTTATTTAACTCTTAAAACGTTAGGTTTCACTTTTTATCGTGCGATAGTTGATGATAGATATGTGATAATCAAGAACAATCGAGGCCTGAGAACAGACGCCACTTATACGAACGAACGAAATCTCATTAAGATAAGACGACGGCCATACTTGCAATAATAATGATTCACGCGGTAAAAGCTATATTGAATAAACATTTTGGATATAGGTATTAAGTTTATTTTAAACGAAATTTATTAGAATTTAAAATAATTTTTTATTTATAATTTACACTTCTTCGTTATGCTGCTACACTGCAAATCCAAGTGTGTTAATTTTACATGCATAAACGTCTAAAAATGACACATTTGACTGAAGTTTTTCTTACATTTTTGGGCGTTTTAAGTTACGTCATTTAACACGTTTAACCGCATTAAATTAAAAGTTAGTACATTCAATCGTGTTAAATGACGTAAATTTAAATGGCAAGAAATGTGTAAAAGAGTTTTAGCTAAATACCTAACATTCTTGGATTTACAGTGTATATGTACGTACAGTTTTTCCAAATACGTTATTTGACTAATATTCATTTCACAAACATATATGCATGTATGTATATGAAGGGTACAGGGGGGAAAAACGATCTGTGTCCGTCTGGAGTAATTAAAAAAAAAAGAACATAATTTTAACAAACTAGTTATTTTAAGAAACAAAAGTAATTTTGAAACACATATGTATATATGCACAATGCACATATGTAGGGGTAATGAGAAAAAACAGAAACAAATTCATTTATATTTCTGCATTCATAAAGCTGCAGCTCCAGGCAAATCCATTCTCTATTTTTTTTACATTTGTTTTACATTTTGCTGTTAAAGAAGGTTCACATAAATAGAAACAGCACTCATTCATTCTCTTTTTATTCGCCATATTGGTGGCTCTAAATAAATGTGATTTTACTCTCGCGTGCGCGCACGTAATTATTAATCGTCGAACTGTTATCAGCGATGTCATCCATCATCACCTTCCTTTTTTTTATTCTCCTTTTCGCCTAACCGGTAATTATGATGAAAACTTGCTCTTGCAGTAATTATCGTACCGTCGAACATTTTTATGTTTCTCGGATATGGCGGATTTCAAATCTAACCGAATGCAAATGTTCGATATAAACGCGTAAGAAAACGAGTGAGAAAGACACGAGATACCTGACAGAAATTTAATTAGTATCTAATTAGATTCAATTTAGTATCTAATCACGAATTAGGAAAATTATGTATTAAATTGTCACTGTCCAGTCCTTTTCGTTGGTAATTAGCCAGCAATGTTAAGTAAAGACAAAATAAAATCTTAAAATCAAAGTATAATCTTTTTGTTTTAGGTGTTTGCATGAAACAGAATTAGTGAATAATTTCCGAAAAAAAAGAATGAGTAATCTTAAAAAACATTTTTTTATATTTATTATATTTTTTATATTTATTATATTTTAAATATACCTATATTATTAATCCTACTGATGAAAAAGTTTTACAATATTGATGTCCAATGTCCAACATAGTGAACATGATAATTAGATAGACATGAGAATTAGTGGGATAGAAAAATCTTTTAATGTAAAAACCAGCAATCAGAATTTATTAACTTATTTTTCAGAAATAGAGATACATTACTAATTTTTTATAAATTAAAAAAAAATATGAGAGAAAAGGCGTATGAAATAATTGAATATGTAGCACGATAAGGTAATTATTTTTTAATGTTTTAACATTTTTGTATGTACATTGAAAAAATGCGTAGTAACGGTAGAGAATGAATGCTTTTTGGCAAGTTTCTTCTTTAGTATTGAATGATTTTTCATTCTGTCAGGCATTCTGTCAGAAAACTACTTTATTTCCAATTCTTTTTTGTACACCAGGTAAACTTCGGTAGACTTTAACGGAAAAATTATATGAAACATGCCGATTCAGTATTTTAATTTTGCAAACGCATTAATCAATTCTCGCAAAATATTCAACATTGTTCGGTTGTAGAATACAAATGTGTGTAGAATACAAATTCTTTCGTTAGGTATAGAATATAAATTTCAAAAGTTTTCCCAGAACAGGTACGAATTTCGGAGACAATAACAAATAGTGGCATATAATAGATTACAACGTTGTTATTCCTGAAGAAATGGAGAATTGACTACGTGTACTCGGACTATACGTATGAAATATCTTATCTATAATTATTAAGTAAAATGAGATCATTGAGATATACAATCAAATTAAAATAAATTGCCGTTTACAATCCTAGCTTGGATCTTAGTAGCCTAGTACTATTTCTGTGTGTATAGTGTATTATATATATATACACATATTTTTCAACTTATTGTTAGTGAGCTATGTTTTAAGTCCAACAAAGAATCGGCGCACAGTTTACCAAGTTGAAAAATATGTGTATATGTATATACACACACAGAAATAGTATTAGGCTACTAAGATCCAAGCTCGGACCGTAAATGGCAGTTTATTCTAATTTAATTGTACATCTTATCTCTATGTTGATAGATTACTTGCAAATATGATGATTGATCGAGTCTTATCTGCTTACTAGTAAATAGTTGTAATTCGATAGATATGAAGATATCTGAAAGTAAACTTGAAAACTGATTGCATCATCTATAACAAGCTACATATATCTGTATTCGTGGAACTACATGTTTGTATCATGAGTTTGCACGCTATTCGCGTTCTTAATGGGAATAATTTAAATGTTATTCGGAAGTATACATAACAATTGATTTACTGAAAGAAAAATATACATATAAAATATTTCCCCGTTGGTTTTATATTTTCTTAAACTAATTTGGGAGCAGTATTCACTTGTATCTAATTAAACACATTGCTTTCATTGATATTAAAACATTTAAATTCTCTAATCTTTTCTTTAACTTATCTTATTTATATAAAACTGATGGGACATATTTAATCTTATCAATATGAAAATCAATCCAAGACGAAGTAAAAGCTGAGTTTTCATTTTTATTTAAATACCTCCTTTACACTTTGGTAAATATAAGAAAAGCGTCGAACGGATGATTAACGATATTTTACCTCGCATGGAGTAATAATTAATCAAATAAGGAAGTAGAACATATATATGCATATCCTTCAAAGCGCTATGGCAACTTCGGCAACACAACTGAGATGATTTATGCTCTCTCACAGAAAAGGAAAAATGATGAGCAGTTTCAACTTCAGACTAGAGTTCAATTTTGCTTTATATTGGCGTGTATATATGCGGATCTAATCTTTCACGAGTCTCCCACATTTCGGTATATACATGCGTGCTATTTATACGTGATCTTTGTCTAACATCATTCTGTTCTACGTCGTGCCGTTGAATATATTAACGTAGCTTAATCATCCGCATAAATAATGCAAATACATCGAGCATTTTAACGGGGTGCCTCATTGTCGCGGCAAAAAATGGTGTCCCATTATGCCCGTAATGGGCACGGTGGCTGACTATTTGATATTAATAACTACCATAAAGGTGGACTCGCGGCTCTTTCGTGTACTTAGGAGGCATGGACTGAATGATGCTTTCCATCCACCTTCTGTTGCTTACTAACAGCGCGAGACATCGAGCAAAGACAAATCTATGCGTATATAACGCGTGAGCGAGTTTATAAACTCACCGGGTGCTCCGAAGGTGCATCTTTTCTTGTGCAATACATATACGGTCTTACAAGAATTTTAAAAGCGCTTACAGCGGTCCCATTGTCTTGCTATTTTGTATATTAGCTTGCACAATTAGAATTTATTACACGCAATTAAATTTTTATACTATGTGTATATTTGTATCCTGTACGTTATTTATTTGCATTATTTTTTTGCAAATGTATTTTTAAATAAGAATAAAATTATAATAATTTTATTAAAATAATTTTTAATTTTATTAAATAATTTTATTATGTAAATAACTTTATTGAAAATAAAATAACATTATGGCGTGATCTACTACGGCTATCCAAGTTCCACAATATTTCTTTCGATTTTCAGTTCGCACAAACTGATCGCTTTATTACACCTCAACAAAACTAACGACGCATAATCCGGTGTGACACATACATATATATGGTTTCTCATGTGATCACAATGTTCCAAGCGTGGTCATGCATCTATGTCTGCATTCGGTTTAAGGCTCACAAGACAGATATTGTCTTAGCCGGTTCATCAGTCATAACCGGGGGCGGGGACGGAAGGGGATGAGGGGTGCAGTCATTATATTTAATTAATCATTAAGCTGAATGGCTCGATTTATTGCGTGGTCACGGCCAATGCAATGGTACGAAAGGGTTTGAGAAGGCGGATATTGCCCGCCTAGCTTTCTGACTGGTTTTTTCGTTTCCTTCGTTTTTCTCACCTGCATACGAATATGTACAATATAAGTGCCGTGGAAGCGATATATACCAAAACAACACGCAGATATCGGAACAATTTTTTTGAAGCTTGACTAATACAGATTACTATTTGTCAACTTCAGAAATAAATTTTATATTCTTGATACATATACATGTGTGGCGGCTGTATCGCTAATTTTAAGCGCCGCGCCGCAAGCACTGCAATCCGGCCACCATAATATTAGATTCTGAGTGTAAATGACAAATATTGATAATAATATTTCTTTAATAGATATTTAAATAATTTGTTCTCTCTGTATTATTTATCGAAAAAACTTCGAGCTTTGATTAGGGCATTTAATTGATTTATTATTTTAACTTCATCTTGAACTTTTTCATGACCGACTTTTGCTTCGCGAGTCATCAGATGAAGCTTGATAAAAGCTTTCATATGTGAGGACAAAATACGGATAGATATAGCCGCACGAGGAGAACCCTGCACAAAATCCGGCATAATTGAGAATGTCGGCGGAACTTTACGGTCCACTAAAATTCCGTTACGATTCACTAAAAGTGCATGTTTCTTCGTGAAACGCCACTTGTAAGGCACCGAAAGCAGCCACCACGAATGTGATCAGACATGCAAAAGTTTGTAGATTCCGCGGCGAGATTAGACAGTAGAAATAGATTATGCCGTTACCGAAGGCGAGGAAAGAGAAAGGAAGCGGCGATCTGGATCCAAGATCTTGTCTCAGAGTCATTAGTGAAATGACAAACTCTGCCGGTGAGCCGCACCGGTGGGATCTTTCCTCTGGTTGCCCCTGCCGACGCACACGCAAGTTGATGAGAAATCTAATAAATCGTTATACACTGAATGAGCACATTCCATGCACGTGTAAAGTTGCACATATAGAAAGGCGTCGCTATTTATTAAACGTTACTAATATCATTAATGATAATTTTATTTTTTATAAAAGAGACCTGGTTGTTTAAAGAATCCGCGGTGGGAAATTTAGTACAATATATTTTAATTTTGCAAGTAACGTTTAATTCAGAAAATTATATTTACGTTTGTATAAATCGGTATTTTCATATGTTTATATATAAATCAATTTATATACATAGACATTTATGTATGTTTATGTAAATTTCGAATAATAGTTTTATAATAATAGTTTTTATAATTGATGTATAAATTGCCTCGTACAATTCAGGATTATTTTATCATACTCCACATACGTGCATATACATTGACGTCTTGAAGATAAGCATGTTTTTACTATTTATGTCTAGTTTGATATACATGGTGTGCATATATAATCTACATGGCTAATTTCTCTCGAAGTTAAGTCCCAAGTGATTGTGTCAGTCCCCTGATTGTCCTGTGGTAAACTCCGAAGCGAGGGATCAAAGCAGAATCCGACATCGTGAGATGACGGAGCGGTGAGCGGCTGAAGTGGCTCTGAGATAAGATTTCTACGAGCGATGCACGAGCAGATAAGGGTTGATAGGTATCTTTAAGAGCGATCACCGACAAAAATATTGGCTGTCCGTGTCCCTTCCAAAAGTCTCGAGAAGGGGTCCTATATACGTAAAATATGAAAAATCCTCGAAATATGATAATGAAATTAAAAATTTTATTTGTTTCCCCTCGGGCATTGGACATCGGCGGTCATTCTGAAATTCGAAATGTTAGAAATATATTCGTTGGTCTGTCACATATATATCTGTGCATTATCTCTCTTCTTTCGAAAAACACCGAAGGAATATTAATCGATACTTTCGTGGCAAATATTTGTGATGATTTTTGAAAAATTTTCAGTAGAAGTATCAGAAAGATAATCAATTTATATTTATAAAAAAAATAAAATTATTACGGTAGGGTAAACTCGGGTAAGATGGCCATACAGGAAAGATGGCCAACTCATGTTCATTCGATGTTTTATGGCGACCTAGATTGAAAGAACATAGGTTGGCCATCTGCTTTTCTCTATGGCCATCTTATCCGAATTTACCCTATAGTATGTGGTATCCTCCATTGATCGTAAAATGGCGAAACGATTGCATTTTATTAGAGACACTTTCCTGGAATTATTCTCCGTATTAAATTGAATTTTTTCACGCACAAGGATATATTTCTCAATCTACACGCGAATTTTATAGGAAAGCGTAATAGAAAACGACTGATGGATCGTATGAATCCTCGGTACTCGAAGGAAGTCGCGGCCGCCGAAAGCAATGTTTCTCACCGAGCGAAAGGGGTTCTGGCATCTAAAACAAACTCTTACCCCCGGTCGCCTTTATCCGCCGTATTTTTCGCTGACAACCTCCTTCTAGCGGCTTGATTTACGGCGCCGTTGCGAGGAAGCGAGAAAGAGAGAAATAAAAAAAGGAGGAACGGAGCCAAAGGGAAGAACTATTTTTGGGAAGCGCATTAATATTTATAGTTTTGCACACGTACGTCGCGACCAGCATAATTTTACGATAGGATTTACAGCTCCGCCCGTTGTCACTGCACGGCGCTTTACGACATATTAGTCAGCCGAAAATCAAAACGCCGCTGTTTTGTCATAGCAAGCACGATGGCCCTTCTCGAAGGTGCGTCAAGGTTAAAGATCGCGGTTCGCGGTACGAAAGGAAAACGAGGATAATCGAAAATCGAGACGAGAGAACAGTATATTCGACCTCTCGATAAATTGTTGGACGACAGTATCTCACCTTCTGATCAAATCTTCGTGTAATATACGATGTTACGGAATCGTCGGATATCCTTCCGATGATGTTTTCTTCCAGAAAACCTACGGAAGATTCACGTAGGTCCAGAGAAAATGGAAACTGCTGAAATATCAGTGAAAATGACCAGCCACTAGCCACTGAATTATATACATTCTGTTAACGATAACTTGGGATTCGATTAGCCAAAAATCCATCTGGCATTTCGTAATGCGTTTACGACTGACAGAAATAAATTGTACACTGTTTCCCGGATGACAGCTCGAAAGCGCATTAAAATTAACCATTAGGGATACGCATGACAGTGCGTTGTAATAGCATCATCCACAATAAGTGTCTCGAAGCGCGCGCGCGAACGTGCCTTTTTTATTTTTGTACATCGATATCTCACTTCGACCCTCGAAGAAAAACGATTCGTTAGCCGACTTACCCCCATGAACACGGGCTTACCCCTAAAAAATGACCGTGCACCCCCTGTTGTGCAGCGGATGCAACTTCCCTAGCGTATCCCCGTGCTCACCACAGTACACGACGGCAAAGCGTGCGGGTGTGAATACGTATACATGCTCGAGGAACCCTCCCGAGATCTTTTTGGGGAAATATTATATCATTAGGCGTTATTGAAAGGCGTCCGTTGTATCGATATTTGCCATATCGAACAAATGTCTTTCAACTGAGTCTCGTCGCAAGATTATACTGCCGACAATAGTTTTGTGCATTCGTTAATATCAATTGCAATTGTGTCATAAATTTCCGAGATATTATCTCGCGATTGTTTTCAATTATTCGTTTTTCCCTAAATCTCAACTCGATCGTTCGGCAAAAATTACAAATACGTTTTTCGATAGATAATAAATATTGGCATTTTGTTTTGGAAAGTTGTGGGAGTGTCCCGAAAGAAATATTACGAGTTTCTAAGTGTAAGCAGAGGGCGAATCGTGCCACGCCCTATACTCATTTTCGACACATTGGTCACGCAGGTTTGTCCTGTACACGCCTCTGTCGTCAACACGATTCTTGTCGGACATTTACTATTTTACTTGAAACGAAAAGGCGCAACTTTGTAATCGAACGTTTGTTACGAAAAGACTCGAAGACTCTAGTTAATATTTTTTTCCTTTTACCCTCACTTTCTGTCGACATTTATTTCGGTGCGCAAATACGTTCTACGAATGTTATTTTAGCCGTGCATTGTCTGTTAATTTTAATTTTAGTTGATGTTTCATTGAAGCATTGTTCAAACACAGAGTACTGTGCCGATATTGTGCACGTGATATAAGATTACGCAACAAAAGCGCATAAGTGCACTTCTTTAAGTCTGCGTCTTCAATTCAGAATGTTCTACTTTGAATGACGTTTAATCAAGATCAATGATACTTTATTACAATTGATTCAGTTTTTCTACAAGCGAACCAATTTCTCAAATTTGTTCCTTTGGATGTTTTCTTTTTCGAGTAGAAGAATATTTTTAAATAAATCGGCGGATATACTTATCACGACCCGTCGGAGCATATTCATCAGACAGACAACGAACAACCGTCCGCCTCCATGTCTGTTCCACATCGAGGAGCAATTGAGTCCTACGGACGGAAACGAGCGCTAATTTTCTTAGGAAGAATCTCGTTCTGATTCTCGGGGCCACCGGAAAGAACGCTAATGAGAGAACAGTGGAGGAAGGGTGGACGGTGAATCGGAGATGAAAATGAATTGAGTGAATGGACTCGGAGTGGTCCCGAGTGGCGGGAAGTGAGCAACTTTGACGAGAGCGGCTTAGGCCCCTTTATCGTGTTCGTCCTACGTTTCGGAATAACTAACGTAATCAAGCTAATGTGTTTGTATGTGTGTATGTATATTAGCCGTTTTTGATGACGACCAGCAATTGATTCACGTCTGCGCCGCGTGTTCGTTATTTGCGAACTACTGCCGTGTTACAGATTGAAAATAATTCTGCACGAGTTACGTATATTATATAATTAAAATTTCACATGCATGACAAAACTTGAGACGTCACATTCGCGCTGATATTCTGAAAGTTTTATTTTCAAATTTTTATAGGGAATACGTAAAGATTTAATGTTATTTTAAAATATCCTTTGCGATATAAATTATGCTAGTCAATCTTGTATTTGTCCTTGAGTAAGATAAAAACTGGAGCACGCATTACAGATTTAGGTCAGCCTTACATTCGCAATATAAAGCACGATCCTTGCGATCACGTGGATCAATCGGAATTGCGATTAGCATAATTGAAGCTGTTACGCGCGTGATACCCGTATGCGCTCGCTCGTTTTGTTTATCATCCTGAATCCCATTGGATCGTAATTCTCCATGAACCTATATCAACGTTCCATTCGGAAAAAGTGCATCATGATTGGCGAGATACAATGCCATCGATTCGAGTTACCTGTCCGCACCGACAAGAGAGAAAGAGAGAACGAGAGAGAGTCTCGGTATCGTGTGGGTGATGACTAATAGATTTCGAGGCCCGGCCCATCCATCTCGCCCTCTCTCGAGCCCCCTCGATACAAATCGATCTTTGCCGCGGTCACGTTCGTGCGCGCGTCGAGGATATCGTATCTATCGATAGATCCCTAAGCGGTACGTGCCGCTTTTTTTCGACGGTGCATTTATAACATTGGCCACGGCCCTGAACCGCCCAGTGTCCGTTCGCTCGCGAGAGACCAAAGCGGTTTGTCATTATAGATGTTCCTTGCTCGTTGAACTGTCAGAGACGAGCTAGAGAGACCTCGTCGTCGATGTACTCTCCCTCGGCCGCAACGGAATCGTATATGTCGCTCATATCGCTTGTGCATAAATCATTTGCGCGCCGAGAAGTAAGACTCGAAGACGCCTACAAGCCTACGGTCTAATACGTAAGCTAATTACAGAATCTTTCGCAAGATCCGCGCCGCAAACAGCAACATAATTTCAAAATACCGCTCCAATTCCAAAGTTAAGTTTTGCTTCGCGAAGTTTGGGTTTTAATCACTACGTGGCATTTAAGATTTAGAAAATTATTGCATATTTTTTGAAATACATGTATTTAATCTTTACTTTACGAAAAATTCAAATGTTTTTTTCGTGATGTTTTTTAAATAAAATAATATATAAGATTCTTTAGAAGACAGTTATTAAACGAACATAAAAAATTTGAATAAAATTATTTTACGGGGGGCTTGAAGCAAGAAATATTCGGTTACTCAACGTTTAAAGATTTGATTTGTCAGAGTATAAACTACAAATACCGTCATAGAATTAAGATGGCAAGAGCGCAAAACCTTTAGGATTAACGTTATCTATAAAGTATTATGCTTTGTGTTTACGGTACATACGGATGAATTACGCGTGCGTAATTCCGCAGCCGACGGACAGCTTCGTATATTTCACGTGGCTTGTAATAATTAACTTGAATTATGTCATTTCATTAATATCGCGGACTCCTTATCCAATCTAAGGAGCATTAAACGTTCATGTGTAAAATTCTGTACACATTCTAATAGGTATATTTATATTACTACTGTCTTGTGACGTCTTCAAAAAACATACATGTGCATGCCTTACGTTTCTCGTATATCTCGTACATGATATAAAATCAGAAGCTTTCCGCGCATAAATTTTCGTTAAGATTGCAAAGTATTCGCGAGACGTACAATCATCTCCGCGTCTTTTTTACCTATGCCAATAGGCTTACAATTAGACAAGCATCCGGATTCGCACGGCGTCGTTAAAGGTTTCCCTTTGTCATCGCCGCTCGCACGAAAGCCTCGTCCGAATTCGAATTGACGATTCTCGCGGGAAACGAGAGAGAAAGGAGTAGGACAGGAGAGGTGAAGAGTGGAGTCGCGCGCGCGATTAACAGAGGAATAAAAACATCGGCAATTTACGGGCCGTCCGCTTCCCGCGGAATAATTGTCATCGGTGATATTCCGTGGCGTTGTGGCGCCACTCGGGGCCAATTAGCCGAAGCAATTAAAGAATTACGTCGTGTCTCGGGTCCGTGGGTATTTCCCTTTAGTTCTGGATTCCGTGGACCCGGTTCAAGGCAGGCCGTTCGCCATCCCAACGAAACGCGAAGGACAGCGATCTGCCGCGCCTTCGTAAGATGCATCCGGATTAACTTTTTTTTTGTTAAGCCACATATTTGAATCTTTCTAACTGTTCAATTAGTATGTAATCTCATTACACGGAATTTATCCAAATAATTTAGCCAATTATTTGGAACAAGGTCTTTCTCAAAAATATCTTTCGAAAAAGTGAAAACTTTCCTAATTGAGATAAATCTACGTAATACGACAATAGCATAATAATAAAAAGTAATGTAAATTAATTGTCGAAAGACAACGCTCGCAGTTTATACAAAAGTTACTATAACATATTTCCTGCTTTATTTTTCATTTTTAATTGCAATAAAAATATTTTCAAATATTATAATGAAGTTAAGTTTTTAAATTATTTCATTAATATGTAGGTTGTTACATTATCGAGTTAAGTATCTAAAGTATCTAAAAATCTTTCTCGTGGGAATAAGATTGCAGGGAATGAACATAACGAAATTTTTACCCGATCAACAATAAATACAACATACACTTTGCTCATGTATTTCTGCGTTTTTTACGTGCTACATGTCACTTTCATCCGGATGCATCTTAAAATGGTGAGAATAGTGGATAGCCAACGGCTGCCGGGACACGAGGAAGATCCCGAACATTCGTAAAATCGTCCCTTTACGATTTCACCGTGCGCATAATGTCCTAGACGTCTCCATAGCTTGTCGCCGAAGCAACGACAACCGCAGTTCAACGTGGCTGCCGCGCGGGATTCTCCGGCGGCGACATATCGAATAATGCAGCAGTTTTATTGTATATCGCAGTGGGGCGGTTGAAACTGCCAGAAAAAGACTTTCGAGATCACCTGGCTGTTACAGTTAAAGCTTTTTAACTCTTTGTCGAATGGCGGAAAAGAATTCACCAATTTATAACTGACAGCTCTTTGAATAAATCATTTAACAAAGGATTTTACCTTAAAAGCGTAGAAATATGTCTTTTAATCTGATATATTTAATTTATTAACCTCCGGATTAATAAATAATTGAACGAAAAGATTAATAAAGACAGATCTCTGTGTACGTTCAGTTTGTTCTTTTCCTGTGTACATTTTTTATAGTAGTACTAACACGATTAATGTTACGCGATCGCCTCCTTTGAAAGTAAGGATGAATATAATAGAAATTACAGGTCCAATATTTGCAAATTTATAAATCTGAAGTCGAAAAATGTGCGTGTGTGTGGTCAATTTTTGTGCTAACCACCGATAGCGTACGAAAAAACTTCGCTCAAAACCAAAGGGTATAGATAATTCATTGAGCGAGCAACCTTTTTATCTCGTTTACGATAAAATATAACAGGTCGTAAATATTTTCCTAAGTGTTTTGTCATTTTTATTGCTGTAAGCTTCTCTTTAGTAAGACCGGTAGCGGCTCTTGGTATTCGTTGTGGGTTACGGGATATTTCTGCACAGATCTATGTAAAGAACAATAAAACGGATGCTAATGTGTGGCTTATATAGGATCTCTAGAATTGATTTCTGTAACTTGTTTCTAACTTATTATTTGTAGCTTATTATAATTTGGAGTAATTTCAATCATTATACTCAGGATTTTATTTTTGAATACCTTCTCTCTTTTAAGGATCTTTTTGCAATTTGTCGTGCTTTATTCATATTTACATATATGATATTAAAAGCTAGATGTATATTTTACTGTATTTATTGTCTTAAATTATTTAAATATTAAACTTTCATGTATCAAGTATTATTGTTAATTAAGTCACAATTTACATTGACTATTCTCTAGGATCTAGTTCAACAATAATAAAACATATGGGCGACATCTATACGTTAGGTAGAGATACGATAGAGATCATTTATCTTTTGCAAAAATGTCATCTTCACATACAATGTCCTCCGGAAAAAAACTTTCGAAAGAAAAATGAGTGTCATTTAAACTAGAGCACGAAAAAGAAAGAATTTGCAAACTAGAGGTATGTACCAAATACAGAACTATCACAATGCTACAGTTTCCAAATGTGAAAGCCTTGGGTCATCTGAATGGTCTTTTCGGTACTTTAAAGTTAATGATTTATCTTGTTAATAAATCATTTTTAATGTCTTTTCTTTGTAACTAATGGAAATTACTGATAGAGAGAGATTGCAAAATATCACTATACTTGACATACTAGCATATTCGTTATTTCTGTTTATTCTTGTCCTACACTGTAACAAATCGATAATAAATTATGTTTCGTTACATTTTGTAGTGAAAACGATTCGTGAAAACAAAAAATTTTTTTTTTCTAGAAGACTAATGCATGTGAAAGTCATAGCTAATACAATAGAATTTTTAAAGGGACATCGTATAATAAACAGGAGCATAAGTCAATTTATATTAATATAAATTTGATATAAACATAAAATTAAATTGATTTATTTTAATTGTAGTTTCAAAAAATG
>NW_020214527.1:1102926-1140133 GCF_003070985.1 Temnothorax curvispinosus
TTATCGCAAGATGCGGAGAGAAACACTTTTCTTAAGTTTATTGTATTAACAAAAGCCGAAGTTATATTTTTGTGTTAATTGGAATATAGATCTTGTAAATTTTAACAATCTGTTGATTTTTTTTGGAGCTATTGGAGCCTACATAATGTAATGTTTCCTGTTTTACAGAGATTGGAAGGACATCGCGCAAAACTCGGCAAGTAACGATTCTTGGTGAGTGATCCTCTTCTTATATAATGTTATTTTTTTTAAGATCAGTGTGTACAATAATTTATGATCAATAACATTATGTGAATAAATGAGGAACAATAAAACTTGCAAAATAATTAAACTTTATAATTAAAAAAAATTGTTGTACTTTAGGCCGATGTAATCTGAAGAATTCGACGTAGGTCTTGCAATTCGAATAATGTTTAGTATATAAGATTCATATAAGATTAAATAGAAAGCATAACTTAGAGTATATTAGTTTAACTTTTAAAGGCTACACCTCAAGGTTGAAGAGTCTCAACCACTTGAGGCTTTTCAAAAATTGATGTTTTTGGACAATTTAATATTAATTATTGACAATTTTTCTATTTCTATTATATTCTTCAGTTTTTCTATCCTCTATTTCATAATTTTTTAAGATTTGGTTGATTATACTTACAATTAGCTTTACACGCGATTAAAGGTCTATATGCGAGGTCCATATATGGACCGTGTAGGTTTTAAAGATTAAAAAATAAAAGTTGAAAACATTTTAAGAAGAACTGTTAGGTACTGTTAGAATTGTCAAATCTTATAACGGAGTGTTCTATGATTTTCAACTTTAGCTAAAAATACAAACAGCTTCTGTTGAAACCGTTCGTAAAACGTGATGTTATTTGCGTTACTGAAAAATCATTCTTCTATTGTCCGCACGCATGGCAGGCACATGGTGGAAACATGAGCGCGACGTCATTCGTTTCTTAGACATTGCCATTTGAAGAACCTGCAAGAGAACACTCTCGGATTTTCAAAATGAGAATCCGAGCCATATTAGCTAATAGGCACGTCAAAAAATTTGACCAGAATAGTCACGGAATATTATGCATATATAAACTTCTATATCTTTTGATTTATAATTGCAGTGTCATTTTAATCTTTAGCGCCCAGTCCGGAATGGGTGTTTAGATAAATAGTCACTGTTGAAACGAAACGAAAGAGCATTAAATAAATTTTTTATAGGCGATTACGTAGTCCGGTGAGATCTAATAGTAAATCAGTCCGAGATGTTTATGAGCGTAAAATAAAACTGAAGAAAAGCGCGGGGAGTCGAAATCTTTCGAAAAAAATGCGTTTTACTGCAGTCCTCTTCGAGGTCCACGAAATGGTCACTTTGACGGGTTTCATCGTCTCGTAATGAAAGAAGAGGAAAAGAAAAAGGAGAGATCGCGCACGTACGATGCAGCGAGTTCTCGGAAATACATGCACGCGCCGTAAAAGTATTCGCTAATTGAGAGAAGAGTGCAGACAGCGTGGCCTTTACGTTGGAATAACTTCATGTTAATTATCGAAATTGTCGGTATATTGCAACATTATTTAACCGTGAGCACCAATTGCGTTTATATGCATAATTCTGCTTGCGAGCTCTCGTGTTTGTCTCCGTGCTATGAAACAGTGCAAGTGCAGACATATGCATACATTTGGACATATACGAAAAGATTGATTGTATTATCAAATGTTTTAAATGTGTAATTTATATATAAATTATATCGATGCTTCTCCTAAATTTTTTTTTAAGTTTATTAGCTTTTTACTGATTGTTTTGTTTGTTACTTATATACTCGTTCTCAGTTTAAAAGTTCAATATGGAAAATATCAAATATGTGTTTCGTTCTAAATCTTTTTATACAATCTCAATATTTTAAAAACTATTTCAAATATAGCTACAAATATCTTGTAGCAAGATATATTGTGATTGCAACACGAATAAAAGTAACTTTACCAAAAAATTTCAAAAAAATAACAGATCTAATGAGGTATTAAGATAGTGAATATCCTCGCGCACAGATACTTCGATATACAGTACCTTCGATTAAAAATCAAATAATCCAACGTATATCTTTCTCATCAATTTTTTTAAATAAAATAAAAAAGAATAATTTTGAATAAACAAAAATAACAGAATAGATTAGTGAAGTGAACAAAATAGATTAATATTTCTTTTTATGAAATCGTTATGCCCGTGTGCAAAAGGTAGTTTTATATCGGAAGTCTATATGAAAAGGCGTGACAAACACGACCCAAACAAATTTGTCAAGGCCATTAGGTATAACGGGGAACCCGTTATAACCAATGTCGCGCTCTGAATAAAGTGCCGCCATCAATTTCAGAAAAATCAGATAGGAAAAGCCGGCAACTCTCGGAAATGCCGATCGCCTTCAACTTCAAACTTACGTCCGCCGAACAAACGAATCGATTTTCAAGCAAAATGATGCCCTTTTTGTAAGTTCTAGGAAAGAACAAGAGAGACCACCACGAAACTCAATGTGTTTCGTCGATTCGAAAGTGACAAATAAATACTAAAACCCAGGACATTTTTTAAGCAGAAATATTTCTGCTTGAATGTCGAATGTTCCTTGGGAATATGCCGGTTTTTTTATTTTATTTTTTTTGACGTGCCGACTATTCGAAGGATAACAATTCTTTGACGGTCTCTTTAACAATCACTTGTCATTATTTTTGGAATCATCAGATCTTTTCACATATTTAACATTTGCAGAAACATCTGTATATTACTGCCATTAGTTCCGAATTTAAATTATTTAAATTTGAAGCTTAATAACTGTATAGTGAACCTTTTTTTTGTACCTTTATTTTTCGAAAAAAATTTATTTAATTATTTTATGGAAAAATAAGAGACAATTTTATATTATAAATCTTTTTCGAATTTTAATTTCTGCAATTAAATATAGGAAATCTGCTTAAAACATTTTTTAAGACATGTCATCTTATATTACTCATTTATTTAGCTATTTAACTTTTTTAGCTTGTGTTTTATTGGCAACAGCGAACGTTATATGTTACATTTCATTTCTTCTTCAATGTACCATCTATAATATTTTATTAAACTCTCAGTGGATAGTAAATATATATTTATTAATCAATTTTGTTAACACAAAATTAGTTATCTTTATATTTATATTATACGAGGGTAAATACAAAATTAAGAGCAATTATTATTTTATTCAAAATATTTGAGCAAAAGCGAAATTAGATCAACTGCAAATCTAAGGAAGCCTCGTGTGTCTATCCCTATCTGCAGTAATAAACCTGCAGTGTTTTGCTTACTTTCAAAGAGTAAGCTACCACTCGCTGTGTGCAGCAGTGTTGAGCAGCATGCTGTGGTAAGATTTCTATACGAATAGAAAATGTGAAATCATAATTGAAATTTATAGAAAAATAGGAATAACTATGTAACATAAAGAAAAGTATATAATGGATAAAAATAGTTTAATGAAGTAATAACGAAATAAAAGAAGTGATGTATTTTTTTTCGCGCGCAATCAATCAAGATTATTTTTTCTCAGAATATAAGAAAACTCATAGAATGCTGAACAGTGTGTTACGAGTGTTGCACAGAGATTACGAATGAAAAGTAATGTAAAGATATTATTGATAGCTTTTGTACTTTTTGAATAAAGAAATAATTTCCTTGTTTTTTTATTTATTCTCGTATAATCATGTATATCGTGTCGTCGTATATACATGAAAAGGTCAATCGTTAAATCTCCAATTCTCCGAATATGAATCCAACGGTGTTCGTATTCATCTACAGCAAGTATTAGTCATATTAAATTACGTCACACCGATCTTTTTTTCTTCTCGTGTTAGCGCGAATGCTGCGAATCGTTTGGCAATAATAACCCCCAGAAAGAGGCATCGGTTCTCGAGGCAAACAAGTGAATGGCATTAACGTGATGTTATCGATATGGCGCGCCATAGAAAATCACTTTTGCTTGAACGACTGACCGTACCTTCGACAAAGCGTGGCCCCGAGTGCGCCCCACTGTGGGTACATGAAAACTATTTCAACATCTCCGTATCGGATATACACTCGTTTCAGATAAAATCCACCCATAAGTGTTTCATCCATTCGCGTCCTGTTATCGGGTAAGAGCAGTCTCAGAGTTTTTCACCGCGAGATGAAATTATAGTTTTATTACAAAGTTCCATCTTCTCCTTTTAAACGCAAAATCGATTTCGATCGCGAGATGGTCGCGACGAGGAATTATTGTTTGTTGATTATTCTTACATATGGCATAAATTCTTCAAAATCATCGATTTTTTAGAGCCATTCCAAAATTCTTAAATTATTTTGTTACCAACAATGCATTTGTTCTGTACGAATGTCCTCTATACGCATGTACGCACGGGAAGACGAATTGATTCGGCAGCTGCGGCAGGGCTTTCCTTCAGCGGACTCGCTGTGTTATTTTCCATGGGGGTTAACAGATTATGAAGATGTCTCCGGATTAAATACGCCGCACCTGTAAGCGATCCATTTTCCCAAACATCCTCGCGACCCGCGGTCCCCTTCCAGGGCGTGACTCTGAAAAACCACCAGCATCCAAACAGTCCGCCGAATCGAAATAGAGGGACAGAGGGGGAGGAGAGAGACTCTTATACACAATCAACTAACTGTATAGACTTATACGGATAGTTTCCGTGCGAGAATCGAGTTTACCTGACTTACAGAGGTCCCTGTTTATAGTTATTTATGGCTGAATATCCCCACCTTTAAAGGAGCCTGGAAATACCTCCCCAAAAGAACTATCTCTCCGTCTTTCTCGTTCCCATTGCTCTATGTCGAACACTGTCAGGCTCGCGATATACTTACTACTAGTATCTCGAGAAGTCTTCGAGAATATTTACACGTGATGAATCTTTCGAAAGCTTCTCGTACAATAGTAATAGACGAGTCTGTGTGACAACACGCATTTTTACAACCAATTTAGAAAATAAATCTTTTTTTGGTGAATAAGACGGCTTGAAGTAAAAAAAATTATTTTATTTTTATTAGTAAGATAAAACGAAGCCGCATTTATGTCAGTCTCTTGTAAAAAGAAGAGAATGAAAGCCAAGTGACACGAAGGATTTATTTCATTACATCCTTTACAACAGAAGCCTTTCAATTGTCACTGTTCCACAGTACTGTAAATTAAAGGGGTAAGGGGTAAGTGTACATGTAATATGCGTGTGCGTGTGTATGTATTGTATTTCGTAAATTATTTCTCATTTCACAACTTTCTAATTCCTGTAAAAATGTAAGAAATATTGTTGGAAAAGACAAACGTAGTGATTTAGGAAACCGTGTGATCAAATGTATTATACAACAATTGTCTAGGACTAACTGATTCTAAGAAGGCAATTGATGAAAATAGCTTTCCAGTATATTAACAATAACATATAAATATATATTTCAGAGATATATATATATAAACAAATATCTAGGATTTGCCATAAATATTTTTGTTCACGAATTTTTAAAAGAAATTCGTAACAATGATACGATTTAATCAGTTTTATTGTATATTTTATCTCTGAAAAATGATGGAAACGTCACCCATAGATATCGTGAATAAAATCTCTACGTGATAAATTATAGTGATCTGAGGTTATTAAATTTATAATACACGATGATATTTTTCTATTTTTTATTCTGTATAGAAATTTATATTACAATTTAAATTGAGAAAAATTGTTTAAGAGTTTATTTGTAAAATTATCTATATATACGCTTGTTGCTGATTTTGTGTACAGCTGCGTTCGAAAGAATACTTTTCAAGGGAGATCTGTATCACTCTATAGACATCACTGTTCAAACGAGATTAGACGAGACATAAAGCGAACTGTATCATAAAGCTAAACGAAAATAAGTACTGACAACAAGCGAACGATAATTGCCCCGATCCGATTATTACACTTCGTGATCGAAGAGATAAAGACCGATTGTCTCGATAAGTGTGCAACATAGGTTCGTCTATGTCCACGACATTCAATATTACGCTCGAAAATGAGAGAAATTGTTCCTTTAATTATAATCGATCGCCGGGGGAGTTATTCACGCGTTCCATCAAAGGCAACCGGTTCCCGCGCGAGTTATATCGCGGTTACCCAGTGAATTATTCCCGAAGCAAAATATATATCGGTGTGAGCCCGCGAGGCGGTATAAGTCTTCGAAAATGATCGCCGAGGTATCCGAGGTATCCGTGGGTCGACGGCGGCCCTGACCGAGTGCTTTCGACGCAGAATCCCGAAAACGAAACGCTTCCGAGATGAGAACGACGAGGATCGTTCGGACCAGGTAAGCATATAACGATCTCTCCGATCCTTCTCCCCATTCTACCGCCCGGAATATAAACTGTTTCTGGGAACCGGGAGTCGTATATCTTGCCGAACGACAATGCCGGAGTCACTCACCCACTCACCTGGCCAGGCCCATCTCGATATAGACGCGCGGACGACGAAATCTGCTCCAGGAAGAGAAGATCGGATTGACGGTTTACTTCTTTTTTTTCAGATAGTTTCACGATCTCTGCCTCCGCCGAGGAAGGTGCGCGGTAAATCTTTTTTTTCCCAGTCTTGTTCCAGTTATAGTATACTGTATCCCCACTTATTTTTTTCATCTCTTTCGACACGCGATCTGCCGTTGCTTTTAATAGCTAGTCGCTAATCGAGATGAAGAAAAGAAAAGATTCGAAACGTACTCCCGGTTACGCAGTCGAGAGCGAGATTCTTTCCATCTTTCTCGATGATCGATGTTACGAGATCTGATGTATTTTTTTTTGTAACGAACATATTTTCGCTGCTTGTGATGTTACCGTTCCAGTATGACCTATCATCCATTACATACAAAGCTTTTAATTGAATTTCTAATTGTTTTTTTATCTTCGCGTTTCGAAGCTGCAATGCGCTCTCATAAGATATTTTATAATCGTTTTGACTTAGCATCGCTCATTCCTACATTGGCGCGCAATCTGTTTCGAAAGAAGTAGATAGATGATTTCTCTCTGACATCACCTAACCATTACACAGAAAGATACAATCGGGCAGTGAGTCATTAAATTGCAAATCTCCCGAGGGGTATACAGGAAGCGGACCCTCGGGCGCAAAGTGCATTCCTCCTTGGTAAACTATCGCGTCATTATTCAAGTACCACCGGTGCGAAATACATATTTTGGTTATCTTCAGCTGACGAGTGTCGGCGAATGAGGTGGCACCGCCATCTCGTTGTCGCGGTATCGCGGGAATGACTGGGCGAACTTCCTGGCATTTTATCTGGTAGTATCTTGTCGCCCGGCATTAGTGTACCAGCCAGTCACCGGGATGACAGATTCTTATCTAGGACCGAGGAGACACGCAGTCTCACCCGTGCCCGTTTCTCGGTCACACCTCCGTTTGGGATCTATGGATCGCATTACTACCGCGAGACCAGCTGCCCCGAGATCCTTCATTCGATTGCACGTTCTCGTTTTTTTGCTCCGGTCCATTTGTAACTAATGCCGAGTGGGAGGACGATCTTCTTTTGGCAGGTAACCAATGGAGCACCGTGATCCTCGCGTCCGCGCGCCGCGGTTTTTATCGCGAGAAAGCCCCGCGATTAAAAACATTTTAAACGTCAGTCGCTGCTTTGCATTCACTAGGGAAATCAGATTGAGGATGTCTCAGGGGCACCACAAGACACCACACCCGCGCCGCGTACGTCGGGAACCGAGGGGAACGCTCTGTAAGCTAATGAGGTTTGTATCGGCCTTCTTTTTGACAAGTCTGTCACTACACATTAATTCGCTGCTCAGAAAACATCCCGTAACGTCGCTTCCGTCCCTTGGATGTTACTAATCCCTTTGCGCTCACGGACCAGGTTATCTCGCGAGCCAACGTCGTTCTTCTGATGCTTCGGGATATCTCGGCGATCTAATGTCGTCCGTCTGTCACTTCGGATGCGAAACATGTATTGTCGATAAGATACAGTTCAGCTTCAGTACTTTTCGATAGAATAGATACATTCGGCATGTGCAGATAAGCGAAATGAAAAAAGTACAAGGTAACACTTTGCAGAAAAAATAAGTGCGAGAAAAATTGCACGTAAATTTTTTAGAATTAATGTTATGAATATTTCCTTTTTTTATATGAAACATTTGAAAATATTTATTATTATTTTTCTATAAACACGGAGAATATGAAGATGGTGATATATCTTTACGTTCGCAATTCACATTACTGATAGATCCCTTTTCAAAGCATAAATTAGCTTGCATAAAACAAGATGCCAAATCGATACTAAACAGGCAATTCGATTGAAGAGTCGTTACAATATTCGTAATACAGGTCACGTTCGCCACGAATTCGATCACAATGATTCGTACGAATCGAGGGAGAAGAGAAGAATGAAAATATGATCGCGCCGCGATCTTAATGATCGCCGAGCCAATCGTACCTTCGATACGCCGAGTAGTCGGCAGCCGGCTGTTTGAATGGAATAATTAGATGATTATCTTTTATTTATCCGCGGCTTTGATCAGCCGCCCTAGCGGCATAAAAGGACGCCATTTGCAATTATCCAAGAGAAGAGGAAGAGCGTATCGTTCGCGGGAATGATACCTCTATTATAATCAAGCTTACCATTACGAACCACCCTCTTTATATTCCGCGACCCTGTCATTCCCGGAAGGGAAATAAGTAAAACTCAATATTTTTCTGTTATTCTTTTTCTTTGCAGCATGCTGCACTAATGCGCTTGTAAGGGTAATATTTAAAAAAAAAATTGGAAGATACCTAGAACTCGATTGTTCGTCAACAACGTGGCAAAGATTAATAATAATATGGAATTTTTTATAGCAAAAATAGGAACACTGCATTAAAATGTTCCTGTAATTGCTTTGTACTATAGAAATCCCATTTTTGCATTAATTGATTAAATTTGCATTAAGCAGACGAAATAATTGACTTTTATCGAGATTATTTATATTTTCGAGATGTGGATCTAATAGTGGAAATTTTACTTTGGCATCCCCAGAGAAATAAACAAATTAAGTCTGGTATTCAACGTATTAAGTTAAAATTGCCTATCATTCTAGAAATTGATTTCATCAAAGAAAACATAGATAATTTTCAATAATTTTACAACAATCAGATTTGTACGTAAAATTTCTATGTACTATGTAAATACATATAAATTATGTACACTTGCGATATAAATGAAAGCCTCTACAAGGCTCTCATAAGTCAAATCGCGTAACAATATGATGACAATTAATTCTATAGTCGAAAGCCAAGCGATCCTTACATCATCAGTTTTGTTGACAGCATGTATATATATTTTTCCGTTCACATTCATTGATCTCGTTGTAAGCAAAAATCTTCCTTTTACATCGAAAATGTCTAAATCAGGAGTCGACCGGCTGCATCGATCCCATTGATCGGATCACGAATCGGCGCTGCGCGAGGATCCATTATGCGGCTGTTAAAACGAGAAATTGAGCAGCTTTTGGTGTAATTTTCTGGAACCCCTAGTGTGGTCTAAACATGAGGAGACAAACTCGTGGAAAAGAGGCCGTGTTGAGTAGGTGGGCCATTGGGTGTTCCCCTATCGATCGAACCACATCCACGAGCGAAAGATGGCGATGTCATCTGTAACGGGAAGAAAAGTCAAGGATATAGAAGGACCGACTCAGATACCTGAGTCGAGAATCATCGTCGTGTGTCCTTTCGTAAAGAGAGGCGCGGAGGACCGGCTACGGGATCGTAACAATGAAATTTGCCAGCGTCGGAAATCGTCATTGTCGATCGGGGTGAAAATCTAGACCAGCCCTTCGAGCCAGTAAGGAACGAATACCACCCAGGATGACGGTCAAAAAATGATCTGCTCGAAATCATTGACCATTTCTGGGAAATCGACCATTAATGGTTTGTGCAAAATGGAAAGCGACTTTCATTTATCGTTGCGTACCTGCCGTGAGTTTTTCGAACACTATGGAGGTGCTATAAACTAGTTCAATTCTCTCTTGGAAAAATATAACTTCCCGGATGGAACGGGATTTCCTGATATAAATCAATATTTATAATTAGGTCTCATTTTATCATGTGTAAAATATAATGTTTAGAAACACACGCACTCGTAATCTATATCTTACGTAATATTTCCATTCATAAACAGGTATAAGTAAGATAGTTGCGGAAAGCGAAATAACAGAGTAATTATTACAGATTATTTTATTTAGCTACTTAGGAAATACACCAATGACGTGGCACAGCTGTGCCACTTGCATTATCTCGAAACTGCAGGCGTTTATGACTCCAATAAATACTTCAAAGGAAGCGTGACCAACAAGAATACCCGCAACTTTCTTGCGAATGATTCTACTCGACATGAGGTAAATCGAAGAAAAATATAACGCAGCTCGCGTGCAATTATGAGCAACTGGCTAAAGAAAGGAAACATATTGGAATAATCATTGTGAAATCGGTGAGGCTGCCGCGTATCGCGGAAATAAAAAATTACCATGACATAGAAAATTTTACCAAAACGATGTCAATGAAATTTTTCTGAGGCTAACACATCTCACTGTACAAGATCGTAAATAGCACTTTTGTGTCCAAATATATATGAACATGTAAGACATGTAAAACAAAAAATCTCAAAAATTTTCGTCAGAAAAAGCTCATAATATTGCTGCAAATTGCAATAGTATGTTGACATTTCTAATAGAAGATAATGTTGAAATTCTCAGAAATAGCCATTAAGAAAAAAGAAAAAAAGAAATTGAAAAAATATAATAGGGTAGCTTACACACATTTTTTATCTGACCAAGCGGCTGTAGATTAGGGTACGAAAACGTAAATCATAGAAGAGGAAATCGCGAAAAAACTATTACTTGCTATAAAAGTTTATGGTTTGACCCTATAGCCGCTAACCATGGCGTATAACAACACGGAGGAAGTGAAACTCTGCCGCTCTTTAGTTCGTTTACGGACAGAAGACGAAGAGAGATTAATCATGAAAAGGAAAGAACCTGGAAGGCTTTCTCCGATTACTATTTTATCGATATTGGTGGTCTGTATTGTTTGGTGGTGCAAGAAACGTGTGAGACAAGGAAATAATACAAAGAATACATAGAATAGAGATATATTAACACAAAAACAGGGAGAAATGCAAACAGAAGCATTTTATGACACTCTGTGTTAGGAATTTATGGGATAATGCAGCTCGCAGATATAATCCTGTTTTTGCTATAATAATTTACAATTTTTTCTATATATTTGTACAAATAAGACAAAAAATGTACGAAGAAAGCATGAATAATGTTCGAGATATGCAGCAACAAAAGCTAAAGCAAAAAAACACTTATTTGTTTCCGTGTGTAATAATAATAACTTGAAAACAGAATTTTACGCGAGAGAGAATGACAGCAGCAAATTTCCCCATGTATCGATTTATTACAATAAAAAAAAATTATTGATTTGCCCACATCATCCTGCGATCGTTATGACATTACGAATTGATTTTTCCCAGCCGCACCTTTGCCGAACCTCAACTTAATCTCGGATCACTGTTTATCGGCACCCTAAAACGCAGAAGACACCGTTATTGCCGATGATTAGAAATTTCACTAGTTGTGACACCTAAGATTCGTTGAACGGCACTTCCACTCAAAGGTAATAATAACGCGGTAACACGATGATCTTCCCTCGGAAATCTCAACAATAAGTACGAAGCGAGGTGAATACGACCTAGGTAAAATTTATGTCGGCTCGGCCGAAAATCGAGTCCGCGAGAACGCTCCGAACGGCACGATACCGGGGATAAGCACCGGTACCTTCACCACAACCATCATCAGCGTCAGTACCACTGGCACGTCGTTGCACCGGCTAAATCATTAGACGCTCGAAAGCACGAGCCCCCCCGTGGTTTCGAGCATTAGTTCATCTGTCTCTGGTTCGCTCCGCAGCCGTTCTCCTTCCCGATGAAGTCTCGAAGTCGCGTCCTTCTTCTTCTCCTTGTCTCCTTTCTTTTTCTCGATCTTCCTCCTCTCGCGCGCAACCTTCTTTCTACAGCACCCTCTCGCTTCTTTCGTTGCCCTACTCGTTTCCTCCTTTCGCTCCATCCTTTTCCGTCCCGTTTCATCATTTTCTCTTTTCCCGTTTGTCATATCTCGCGCTCTCTTCTTCTGCTTCTTCTTCTTCTTCTTCTTCTTCTTCGATGCGTTGCTTCCTTCTCACCGACATCTATGCCACGTTGCCTCCTCCTTGTCTCTGTTATCATATCTCGTCTTTCCTTTGACTGTTCCTTCTCCATTCTCGTTCAGGGGGTTTTGGCCGGTGCGCGCCGCTTAATATATGAATCTCACGCATCGAACCCCACGGCACCGCGGGATACGGCGAACGACATGTGTTTCTCTACTCTCGGAGAGTCTTCTACCCTCTCCACCCGGACCGTCTTTCTTCCTCCGTTCTGTCCCGCACATTTCTGTCGCGCTTCACTTCTTGGTCAAGCCTAGTTGTTTTTATCTCACGGACACCGTTTGGAAAATCGAATGCATAGCAGCGCTGAGTACCGGAGGTGATTGCTCATTGTACGATCAACACTTTGCGATGCGACACAGCAATGTATTCTCTTGATAAACACATTTGAGGCAAGACTCAGTTTAGTTTTCTAATTTGAAGATTGTTTGCCTTTAAATCATTCGTTGTTTGGTGTGAAACGCTTAAGATTGAGTTAAATCATATTTCTCGTGACAAAGATGATTGCAGTTTCGCGGCGGAAAATAGCTTGCAGGGGTAAGACCTTTTAAGTGGCGAGATGCTGCGATATATTCTGCACGGTTGGGAAAGGAAGAAATTGAAGGAACATTTGGCTGGCACGAGCGCAGAGCAGCACGGTGTTTTTCATGGTTGTCAGAGAACAATGAGATCAGTTGGGAAGATGCAATCTTGTGGGATACGAGAAATCCAATTCGGCCGATTTATCTTCTTCTCACCTCTTTTGTGACACACTTATGTTTGTGGGCGAGCCCACCTACCAGCTACGGTACATTTCACGCCCACGGTAAAAATAATCCTGAAAGAAAATATGATCGTACGAAACTTAATTGATAATTAGACCAATCCCTCCAACCCCTACTCGTCGCAAACAACGAGCTCCAGCCTGTTTGTGAAATTAATTTTAATCGTAGGATATACAGATTGCTAATTGACCTTTAAAACTGTAGGTGCAAGGGAATATGTAATGTTGCATTATACCAATCGCAATTTTTATGAAACGTGTATAATGTTAATCGATGATATTTACGATCTGATATTTTACATTATTTTCTAATGGATACTCACGCGACTGAAATGGCACGAGCTCACGTCGCTAACTCTGTTCGGCAGAGGTGCATCCAGATTCATCGCGTATACCATTTATCGCGACACGCGTAATCCCCTTCTCCGCGCTTGCGGAGCCGCGTTAAGCAAACATGGCATTAGGCAGGAAAATGTCAAACGTATTCGCGTCGCGCCGTTGTAACATACATCTGTAACAAATGTGAGGCGATATAAAATAATAAGCCTATTAGTCACACATGGAGGAGGAGGAAAGGGAGAAATTTACGGGGGAAGATCCACCTTCGCATCGCTTAACCCGGGCTAGGCCAGATAGACCAACTTTCTCTCTTTCTCTTCTCTTTTTTCTCCTTATATCCTTTTTCCTCTTTCTTTGCCCCATCTTTCTTTCGGACGTATGTATCATTCTGCTAGTATCTCGCGCGCGTATCGTGCGTGCTGCGTTCGTGTTTCCACGTGTCCACGTGTACACGGCCGATCCCGCGGTATTCACGCAAGGATTTATGGCGCGTCCACTCATTCATAAAAATATTATTCAAATTTAGACTGTCTAGACGGCGCACGATGAGGAATCGGATCGCTACACGGAGGAGGACGGAGGGGCCGCGTTCGGATTCATTGAAATGTTGGGTCGCCGAGAGAGACTCACATCGTCCATACTTATCTCATCTATTAAAATCTTATCAAAATGTTCTTAATTTCCGGTAATACATTTGGTCCGAAAGAAAGATCTATTAGAAACGAAATTGATAGAGAGATTTAGAATTTGCAACTTTAAAATGATAATATCTCCTTTTATACAATGTTAAAGGAAAAATAGCTTTTTAGTTAATCGAAACTTTGAACTTTTTTCTTGCTATTTTGATTACTAGATAGATAAGGTTTATTGCATATCCCCTTAGGGTTTACAAGACGTTTTTGTGGGAAACGTACCCAAATTCTATTTTGATTACTAAATGCTTATATAAAAATATGAAGTACAATAGTTACAAAGAAAAAAATATATTTTGCTTTATATTAACATTTAGGAAAGGTGATGAAAAATACTTATGTTTTAAATTAATAATTGAAGAATAAGATACTCTCGATAGCAAATAAAGAGAAAAAGTTAGGGGATATCTCCTCAAGATTGCTGTACATCGATTAAGGATTACAAAACGAGAAATGACACGCTGAAGAATAACGCCAATACTTTACGAATCTTCGCAAAAAAGGGCTCGATCTGTGGCTCGCGCGTTGTTTTGGAAATTAACCGCAACGATTCGCTCGTTTCTGCTTTTTCAAGCGCCGTGCCACACTGCCACGGTTACCTGGACGGTCGCCGTTGTTCTCTTCGTTTTCTTTCCATGCCACGATTCGTCGCTCCTTCGCACGCGCGGTTGCGGCGACGAGGGCAAGTTATTGGCATCTCCTTTACGACATCGGCTCGATAGGCATTCTCGCCGGGACGTTATACCTCACGCGAAATAATTTATGCACGCGCCGCGAGATACGCGTGATTATTTCACGAGATAAGGGCGTGGGACGCGGAAATTATGAACTGCCGTACAGCCGATCGCAAAACTCCCATCGAGGCGTTCGCCGCATGAATTGATGTATAAAATATTACATATTATTACGGAGGCAACGCCTTTTTCATTTTAATCACGCGTATTAAGTTTCATTAAATTACACGACTACGGTTGCGGATATTTATCTCAATAATAAGTGCCTTTGAATGTCAGAAGCTCGAATATTACTCTTAACGTCGTTCGAGAATGGATAAAGATTCCTCTGTATATCAACGTATGGATACCGTAAGATCATACGGAAATAATCCTCAGCACTTCTTGTTGATTATTCTCAAAGATTTTGCATTCACTTTTGCGCGGGACATTTCTCGCGGCCTTTTGACCGACGCGACGGTATCCCGTTGCACTGCCCACGCTTACATCTTGATTCGCGAGCGTTAGCGCTATAAATAATATGTCCCTACCTCTCTTTCTCACGGAATTTTATCGGCGGCCGGCCATATTATGTGGGGCGAAAATTTAATGGCTAGGCAGGGCGTTACAGCTAACAAAAATGATGGTCGAGCACTAACAGAAAGGTGGATGTCTCACAAAACGTTATTTCACGCATGGTTCTCAAAACACAATGCAAAGCAGCACATTCAACATTTGAAAGCTTTTTAGTTATAGATTTTTTTTGGATTCGAAATCGATTTGCCTACAGAATATTTAAATTATCGATAACTTGTTTGAAGTCGATTAAAAATTGTCGTATTCACTTATTTATATTCGTGGGAAAATTTTTCTTTTGCGGTAAGAAATGTCAAGTGAACGTACGCGTGCGATTTCAAAAAGGAGGGAAATAAAGGAGAGCGTATGCAAGAAGGCGGAACGAAAGGGCGAGCGGAGGAAAGAGAGGCGCACGAGGGATCATGGTGAGCGGGCGTGTGCGATCTCCTGTGTAAAACCCCACGGGTCACTAACTAAACCAATGAGACCGTGCTGGGATTAAATAATTCATGCTGGGAGTGTAATCCGCAAATTTGTTTGGGATTACGAACGCGCCGCATTTGCGCCGCGTGCGGTCAAACAATGACTATCTTTCAACACCATGATCCGTGTGTATTTCGTTTCTTTTTAATATCTCAATTCGATAACGCCGTCCGTACGTTTGCAGCCTCCTCGCAAAAGCGAATTTGTGGCATGTAAAATGTTTACGTCTCAACTTTCGCAACTTATTCTTTCCATATCTGATGCTGAATTATAATACCGTGTAAAGAGACACAATATGCAAACACAATATTCTTGCAATGCAAGTCTTCTTGTTTCGATTAGTTATTAAAAAAGTGTTTAACTGTATTTAATGACAATTCTGTTATAAAGATTTTGAAAATTAGAATGATAATGTTAGAGCAATACTCTTTCTTTAGTTCAGCGTTTTTCTACTATTTCTACTATTTTCACGCGCGATCGAAGAGATTAATCGCGTATTGATGGTGACCATCGAGACAACACGTTGGACTCGTCGGTTCTGCTCGCAGAGACGCTTTAGAAACAAGGCGGGCGCGAAAGGGCGCGGGAATATGCGCACGGGGGGTACGTTGGACGACATACGGGGAACACGATGTCCCACATACTCTCTGTGTGTCCGGTCACCCGTTGCCTGACGTCGGGTGCGACCTCCGTTACTTCTTTGGTGACGTATAAAGGCGAGATGGGGGGTCCTCGGACCCCTTTTACTTTATCCCGGCGGCTCTGGGGATAGAGCAGACGTCCTACACCGGGAGCGGAAACACAAGTGCTAAATGTGTAATGATCGCTAAATGAAACCACCCTGACTCTTCAAACCTGAAATATATATGTACCTTCATTTATATAATATTATCGACGTCCGTTGGGATAATATTACGAGGTATCCCCTGATTATCATTCTGAAACTAAAGAAATTTGAAGAATATGACATATTACAGAACTGAAAAGTCATATAATCGCTTTTTAGCAATATAAAGAGGAATATAATGCTTAACGGATTGTAATAATGTTATGCTTACGTCGACATCAATTATATACGTAATCGTTAAGCTGTTTTGGAGTACGTTACGTTCAGTATTAAAGTCTCTAGTCTCGTATTTTCGTGAAATAGCTCGGGAAACGTGAATGATTTATCTGATAGCTATAAATTCGAATGATTTGAGTGGGCTCTCTCTAAAACGGCGGCATATTTTCTATCCGATCTACCCGGAACAACCAGGTGGCCGCGCACCAGTTGTTTGCGCGCAACCGTACCCGACAAGGCAACGCGAGAAAAAGGAGAAAAAAAGGGAGTAAGGCGAACGAAATCATCGAGTCGGCTGTTAAAATTATAGAGCGAAAACGGGCGTCGCGATGCCTCCCAGGGCGACGTGGTATTCAGTCGCGGGGAACCCCCGCGAAGAACCGCGACAATGGCGCCCACCACGAAAAAAGAGAGAAAGAGAGTCTTCCTTCTTCCCTCGTTTGTTCCCTGCTGCCCCTACCTTAACCCCAGTCACGGGGGGTCCCGTTCGTACGCTACCGGTCATTCGGTTGACATGGACGTTTGTATACGATCGCACGAATTGCGATCTGGCGTGTACGCGCCTAATCATGCGGCAGCGAATTCTGTTGATCTCCTTTCGGGTGTTTCAGAGTCGGTTATACCGCAGTCGTCGCTGAACTTGACTAACTTTTTTTTTGTTTATAGATAAAACTATCACAGGAATAATAGGAATTTGTCAAGTCGCTGAATCGAGAATTTATGGCATATAATCACATTGCTGTTCAATATTCAAGTTTATTAAATAATCTCTGCTTGTTGTATTTATAAATATTCACCGTTAGGACAGTTTTTCGTGGTGATATCGACATTGAATTATTTGTTTATGCCTTGTCGGTCACCATCAGTAGCAACAGTTAAATAAATATCATATTTTTGTGCAACTCACATTATAAATTATATTACTAGTTAAACTACACGTATTACGATGCAATCAGAATTTAAAGAGAATCTCTGTGATAAAATTCTTTGAATTTATATGCCAACTATACGTGAAAAGAATTTAATTACCTTATCGTCTATAACGCTATTTGAAATTGTAAGGTGTTCTTCTTCAGCCTTTATCAATTTCGTCGGCGAACGGTTTCGAACTGACGCTCGCTCTTTCCTTTGGATCGTTAGCGAAATTGCAGAGAGCTGCGCTCAATGTCGGCGCGATCAACGTGGCGCGTTTGGTCACGAGGACCCCCGCGAGCAACCGCGACAATGAGCGCCTCGTTCGCGGGGGGTCCGTCTATCCGTCCTGCTGGATATTCGCTCGACATAGGCACAGGACGCGTACGTGCCACTTCTGACTTCTCTCGTACGTTAGTATCATTGGATCACCGAGCGGAGAAAATGGCCGCTTGCCTCAATATTAACGTCATCTGTACTATTAGAATAATTTATTTCGCAGCGCTGCAAGTTTCGTAGTGCCTTTGTATTATAGATAACGTGACCATCAACATGATCGTGAATTGGGCATTCAGGTTTTCAGGCCACTGAATGTTGGTATTATAAAATTTTACCGAAAGATGACTATTAAAAAGTTTTGTTTGACTTTTAAAAATTTAGCAAGTTAAGTGAAATAAGAGACACATACGAATTAATAAAATATTAACTAAAACGTTTTATATTTGTTTTAATCATCCTTAGAAAGTACACGTTTAGATATAAATGATATAAAGTTATAACAGAAGAAAGAAAGACGAGAGAGAAATAAACGGAAGACAGTACTCTTCGCTTCGGCGCGTTTATCATGGCCGCTATTGAGGCTGCCAATCGACGCGGAAATTAATATGCCAGAGGAACTCTCGTCAGATTCGAGCGGCGAGAGTCCCACCTTTTAGTCTTATACTCTTCGCCGTTCATCGTCGGTACGCGAGAGCTCAAAAGCGCGGAAACGTGCCTTCATTTCCGAAAACCGGCCCCGTCGAGTGGTACTCCGCGCTCGAGTTGTACTCGACTCGAGCCCCCGAGCCTCTGGCACGAGGCCAGATGTTTTCGAGTACTCAGGAACTCTTTCGCGCGTGCTGCACGCACGCGCTTATTCGCGCTTCCTAAAAGCTGTTTCGATTCGCGCCGTGACAATCGCGTTGCGACCCTTCTCAAAACAGGACGAGTAAATAGAGTTCTTGTTATATTTCTGACTTCTGATCGACGAAGTTTGAGCTATTAGTTATCTTGTTACTCCTCTTTCTAATCGCATATCGATTGTCAATTTAGTTATCTTGATAAAATGAAAGCATTATTCGCTGAATGATAAACGGATTATAAGTCCTCATTATAGGTGTCTGTTCTAATAAAACTATGTCTTTTTTTACGTTTTTATTTCTCTTGTGCATTGATTATGAAGATTAATAATAATTTTAAATAATAAAATATTTTTCTTGCGTATTAATCATTAATAGAGACAGTGACCCACTCACCTCAGTGAACGTGTCGGGTTTTTGCTTTAGATTTATACAATACGGCCGGTTTTGGTAAGAATCATTGCGATATTGCCTTCCATCGAATCGATTTATCCGAGGACGATCAAATAAAGAAAGATAAAGAAAGGGAGAGAAAGGGAGAGGGTGTATTCTTATGGCAGCTATATCTAATGTGCGTACGAATTCATCGAGTCGGCCCATTTCCAGCGCGGTGGGTCCAGCAGATCGGGGCACAATGACTTATAAAGCGTCTTCGAGTGAAACTCATCTGCTCGTTCGCCAGGCAACAATGCTGCGATACAATGATACACCTCTTCCCCGAGCAACTCCTCCTTTTTGTCTGCCTCTCTTTGCCGGCGCCGAATGCACGCGGAGAATCGAGCGGTGCGCGATGATATGCGCTCATACTAATGAGGATAACAAAGCGAAATGGCGATTTATGAGAAACGATATCCTTAATTTGAAATATATAGATCAATTATCCGCGCGACAAATATCGGTGTTACTCGCAATAATTAACGATTTATAACGATTTAATAGCAATAATTAATAACAATAATTCTAATATGATTTCTAAAAGTATAGGATGCCATATCTCGAAAGTCTAACTTATTAAACTGTCATAAATTTTTTACAGATACCTTTTTAATATAATTTGTTAGTCACTTTTATACGAAAGAACAAAACAATTTTAATGATCTGAGAAGTATTAATTGAAAGTTGTGCTTTTGATTGTATGTATGTTATATGGTTCAATCGTTTCTCTGTGTGAACAGTTGGACGTTTGAATCGGAGAAAAGAATTAATAAAAAAAATATAATATAAATTTTCCACGAATTTACGAAATGATAAATTCACTTTTTCTTTTGGATATTAAGGCCGAAATACGTCGGGAATAACACAGGATGATAACATCGCGTTCGCCCGTACGCGGCAAATAAAGTGACAATCTATTATTTACGGCATCGTACATCTTTGGTTACTGCCCCAGAAGCGACAACACACTTCTGTGTTCAGATAAGAATTTATTGTTACACCTTGGTTCCTGCAGCTACATATCTTCTACCGTGGAAGGAACACACTTGGGACGCAATAAAGCGAGCCATAAATTCCTCTATGGATTACCCCTTTATATCGATGTTCTTCGCTACGAAACGTAGCTGAGAACATCGAAAACGAGTAAGTGTCCTTTCTGAAAGCAATGCGTAAATTACCTTCATCTCTCGCGTTTCAATTGTTAAACGGACCTCAGACATCTATCAAAGATAATGTAGAACATACATTTTTGTTTCTTCTTTTTTGTTAAAAACCCATGTCAAGCAAGTTCACAATTCTTTAATAAGTAAATAGATGTGTATAACACAAGATAAGTAAATACAGTTAATTTTAATTATCAGGCAGGGTCTTATGCCTAATAATTTTCATAGATTTAATGCATTTTACCTTTTGAACCACGCGTCAATAATTCTTCTCTAATATTCAACCATTCTTTCTCCATTAACTCTCCATTATCTCTCTGTTTACAAAAATGCAGAGAAGGTGTAAAAAGAATGTTAAACTGTGATTATCTTTGTAAAACATTATCTATCTATCTATCTAGGTTGGGAAGGTTTTAAGTTCTACGTCCTTGAGACGCAGGAGGATTTGTTTGCTTAAAATAGCATGGATGGCTTGCGTAATTCAGAAACCTCTGTCTATTACCTAAGCAATCGTAATTTCTTGTCGCGCGGCGATTTTGTCGCCTACCGAAAGAGTATACCGTCTCACTCCGGTTCTTGGAGCGACTGTCGGCGCGAGTTCGTGTTAAAAGGTCCGGGTCCTCCGTTCTTGCGGTGCCAAGTCATGCCTCCCGTGGCGCTTGTTGTCATTGTCAGTACCCGCAATCACGCAATGATCAACGCGTACCTACGCGAGCGGACGGGGGTCGGCGCGATCCTCACCGAATCGATCCTTTTTGATGAACCCACCGGGCGGGATATATCAAAAGGCCTCTAAAGTGTACCGCCGCCGCGATTCCGTCCGTGACGGCGACGCGATGATCGAATCATCACGCGCCAGGACGCGCGCCGAGCGTGACTTCCTGTCGAAATCGTATTTTACGAAATTGAAATAATTGCCGGGAACGACCAGGACATTCGATCGGTGCTGTCCACTTTGAAGAAATCGATCGATTTATTCGCCTATTCGACGACGACATCAACAAGCTGACATGGAAAACGATCTTTCGCACTCTTTTTATACGTATATATTTTCGATTAACGTCTCAATCTGACAAAGATTACGATGTTCTTTTAAGTTAACGGTTCTGAAACATTTCTTTTATTTTATTCGTCATTCAAGAGTCGTATAATAATAATAGCATAAATCATAAGAGATTGTTGTGTTGACTCACGAGAGAGTCAATCAAAAGAAGTAATGTGCTTTATGTTAAACACATAATTAACATTTTCTCTTTCCTAATATCCATTTATATATTCCAATAGATTGATGATATAAGAATAACTGAAGTATTGGATATAAGAAGGTAATTGAAGAAGATAAAGCAATCGTTGTTTAAGAAGAAAGATGTCTTTTTTTGAACGCGCGCTTATAGTCAATCCACTCCATGGATTAATTATTTCTTACAGCAACAATGTATAGTGGCATGAGCTGACGTAATTATACTTGACAAAGGAGCTGAACGGTACAAATGAGAATGCAAAAACGAGAGATCGTGACCCGCGTGTAACCTCCCGGAGACGGCGTCGTTAGTTTCTTCATTCTCGATGATACTACGGCGTACGGGTGAAAGAGCCGGAGACTGTAAAAGTCGATTGTCGAGTTCCCGCCCAGCGGCGCCTCGGCCAATCGGAAGCGCATGCCGTTCCCGGTTGGTTCCTTTTTTTTACTCTTTATCGGTCGTTACACCGAGTAGTTTTCTTGTCTCAACGCCATCTTAGCCGGCCGGACATTATTGTCCGGTCTCATTGATTATTCCTTAGGATTTAAGACGCGGTTATCCTCGTTCTCTTATTTTGGGTGATTTTGGGTGATCCTTTGCTTCGCGGCTTTGCCTCGGATCAGCCGCTTAAATGACAGAACGTAAATGAAACAGATGGAACATTATCCGATTACAGAAAAAATGTGTTCTCCAGATCCTAAAAACCTGCAACTCGAGAAACATTCTCTTCATCCGACCCGATACATGAGAAGTAATATCGATTTAACAAAAGTGCCATTAAAAGAAAAAGAAATCATGGTGTGCAATTATCGAATTATCGCACTGCAATTTAAATACCCGACTTATTAACCAAATTATCCTCATGAGGATATATAACTGCAGTTATACGAGCATGAGTTTCCACCGCATATCACGTTTTTTAATTAAAGCTACAAGGCAACCTGAAAATTAAATGGTCAAGTAAAAAATAACGTTCTCGATGTGATCTCGACATAAACTCCGAAATTCATGCAATTGCGTCCACTTTTTCGCGATTGTCGTTTCAGTTCGTTAAATTTCAACGAAAGTTTTACAATCCAATTGATATATTTAATGTTTTTTTTACTGTAATTTGTTTATCTTATTGTAAGAAAGATTACACTAGCAAAGGCAATATTGCAGAACAGAAAATATGGTTTTAATTTATTGTCTCTATCGTAGTAATATCAGTGGAGTGCGTTTGTTGCTTTTTGATTAATTTCCAGGAGGGCAGCTGATGATTCTAAATTATCACTGATACATTTCATTTCGATTTAGTCATTATCTGTTCCAAGTTTACTTATCTCGATTTATAAATTATCATTTGTCGATTTAGTAATTATATGTTGCCTGTTTATTGCCTGTTTAAAAAATACTTATCCGTTTGATCTATCTGGAAAGAGTATCTTTCGTGATTCTAGAAGACTGTTTTCAGGTATTTTCTCTCGCGGTAACAGACTCCGAACTTTCTGTTTTTCGAATAAAGAAAAACCGAATACAGAATCTACTACTGACGCGTGCATCTTCTCGAACATGCGCGCGTCCCGCAACGGACCTACTTGGCTTTTCTATTCTCTCGCTCGGCAACGGATCGGGTCCCGCGGCGCGCACTTACATCGTGAGAAAGATCTCCGCCGCCGTGGCCTGTAATTTGCACTTCCGTTCTCATACGAGGTCGTACAATGCGCCGAAGACGACGACAGTCGCGGGACGCGGCCGTGTAGAAAGGCGGGCCGGAAGCGGGGCCCCCCAGCGAACTGCCCGCCGCTCTCATCAGGTGTTCTGAATTCGACTTTCGGGCACCGCGACATCGGCTGAGGGGGTAACTCGATGCCTGGCGCAGGTGCTCGCGTTTGTTCCACGCTGGAACAATCGCGTGCGCGCCGAAGGAAGTCCCTAAACGTCGCGAAATGGGGTCGAGAGGCGACTTTAGTGCCGTTTCTGCGAGGGGGAAAACGCCCGGTCTCCTTTTCTCTCAAACGTCGCTGGTGCCACGAGAGAATCGAAAACGATTTCTCGCACCTCACCGAGAGAGCGAATCTCAACGACTGTTTTGGTCTCTCCAACGTACTTCGCCGCACGTGCTCCGTATTGTGCCCTTCCCTTTGTACCGGATTACTTATTGCGAGGCCCGGGACGAGCTGAGCGATTTTCTCAGCTAACGAGACGATTTTAATGTCTCGACAACAATTGAATACAGTAATTTTTGACATAGAATTTGGTTGAAAAATCCTATTCTGATGGGATAAGAAACTCATCACTCACGTTTTCTAATGAATATTTATGATATTTATTATTATTAATTTTTTTGTAATAGTGATAAATTATTATTGTTGAATTCTCTTTATTATGATTTATATTGAGTTTTTATATATAAAACATTTTATATATAAAATAACCAATGGCAATATATTGTCAATGATAAAATGTTAAATGGGTTATGTTTTTTAATATATTATTGAAATTTTGAAAGATATTAAGTAATTATAAACAAAATAAAAATAATTTTGATATTGTAGAAGGATTAACCAATTTTGTAAGTTTTTAAAATGAAGATTTAAATAAATTTTATTTACTATAAATTTTGTAACTTTATCTTGTTATTTCGTAAACATTTTGCTGGTAGACAGTTCTAGTTTTGCTTTGGTTCTTAGATAAATAACGATATTTTATAATACTGAGATTACAAAGAAAGTATTTTTTGTTATCTGCCACTTAAATTATGTATAAAGCTAAAAGACTGACTTTTAAATTGGGTCAGTTTTAACCAAAACATGTTTGTTGTTGGTCAGCAAGTCACACTCAACAAACTTCGTTGGCAATCAATCATTTGAATGACGCTGTAACAACAATTAGATCTATTTCGCACTCAGATCCCATCGTCTATCGTCATGTTTACACACAGTGTTTGGAGTTTTCAAAATAACGGATCAGCTTCTTTTGACAGATTTCGCTCTTGAAGGTCTTGGTACTCGAAGTATTTCGTTCCCGGCTTTAGAGTCGCCCGCGCGCCTTTTCTCGCATACCGTTGGCCGATGAAGCCTCTAAAGAAGGTGGATATATTAAATTCCACGATATACTTGTCAAGGCGTGGTGCTGTTTCGGGGGGCCACCGTGCTGAAAACCCTTCGGCGATACACCATCGCCACACATCACGAGACATCGACTCGCCCTTCGTCTGTTTGCGTAGCCTTCTTTCTCTCTCTCATTCTCGACTTTGCAGGGTGCAAAACCGACTACGAGGCCACACAGCATCTAATAACTACGTATTAGCTTCGTCATCCGTGATTTCAAAGCGATCCGTTTTAAGAGACTCGCCAGGAAGCCAGGGACGCCGTTCTCGCGTCGAGTTTTGCAAAATTCCGCGAACGCACGTTTTAATTAATCATTATGACCGTTTCGCCGTGTGACGAATTGGGAGTCTAATACAAATTCAGAAGTGCAAGCACACACAGGCGTCTCGAATCTTGTTAAAATTTGATGAAAATCTTGCCTCTCTAATAGTTGATACTTCAATTCGCGATTAGATACGCGAACAATGAGCAGACGCAATTTTTTAATTGTACAAATAACAAATTAAAATAATTTTAAATACGCATTATGTGTTTTTTAGGGAAAATAATTACGAAAACTAATGCTAAATTATCATCGTCAAATTATTATGTTTATCTCATGCACGAATTATTTGCTTTTATTAATGTCTCAATATTCGATCTTTTGCGTTTACTGGAGGTAATGTGCAATGTATACTGGATATGAAATGCATTGCGGTCCATTGAGAATTTGAACGACAGGCATGAAACGGGAAGTGCAATATATGCGAAACCACGATGACAAGGATGAAAAGATTCGTCATAGGGTTAGTCCTGCATACAATTCAATGATTTCAATCTGGATCCCATGGGAGATCGTAAATATATGAAGCAAGTATGCGATCCCTCGTGACTCGAATGTTATGAATCATCGTCGAAATGTAGTTTTACGTGCTAAAACGAACTGCTTGCGCCTGGCAAAGAAATAGGCCTGGCAAAAGACGACAAATCGTTTCGTTTATTTTTGTGAACTCGTTCCGCGGAGAATTACTACAAATTGTGCCGATTGTTGGACGCGATAGGAGTTCATTGTAGAATATGTCTTAGCGACGTCATAGTTCATCCTGTCTCTCCCTTAGCGTCCAACGAGCGATGGACCGATTTTCGTAAACCTTCGATGACAGCATGGCTACCGTTTGGTCTCTAACGCGATAAAGAATGCATGGAGATGCGCCCTGTTCAGCGCAGAATCCAGCAACAGGTTGCAGACCATCGACGCCGCGCGCTATCTTAGATGATTTATGAATCCACTGGAGAATGCAATGCAAATTTTTTCCTTTCACGCCTACTTCTCTCCACATGCATCGCGATAACGTTAGAATATCAGATAGTATTAGAATACCAATTGAAAAGGGATTTGCGACCCAGGAGTAAATTATTATTTGAATACTGCACGAGATTGTTGATTCTTATACTACAAAAAGACAGAGAAGTGAGAAACTGTGTCACAAACTGTTAGATTTATATTTATGTAATTATATATATAGTAATATTATCGCGTTTTGCACATTACATACCTATCTAGACAGATTTCTTCTGTTTGTAGAAAATTGACCTAATGCATGGAGTAATATTTTAAATAGTATGCGGAATTTTCGTATCAAGCAGTTCGAATAGTATGAATTTCGAGATCAAACCTTAAATTATTGTGCTCAAATTCTTCGAACTTCAAGATACGTCCGAACAATTTAAATAGTTTAGTATTAAATGTATGTATTTACACACTCGCGTGATATATTCTTTCTTTTTTCTACTTTTGAAATTAGCAAACAGAAATTGACTTCATATAATATCTTATGTAATAGAGAGAGGCGGTAAAAACATCGCATTGGAGTAAGATGAGGATCTTTTTGAGTACGTGGGAATTTATATAATTAAGTTGTACATACATAAATATTATAAAATACACAAGCCACGAGCACATTAGTGGTCCTTCTTACATGCGTATTCGTGCAGCGATAGTCCTGAAAATATCGGGCATAAGCCGAGGTAGAGGACTCACGAAAGGCGACAGGTCCGATGTACGGGGGAACAATAAAAGTAAAAATCGGTAAGATATGTGAGTAATAAAAGTGGACAATGGAGGGGCAAATTAATATTAAGGTGAGCCTGGATACCCGAGGGCTGCATCGGGACTGTGGAGGAGAGAACCCTGGCGTATCCTGGACGCGAGAGGGGACCTCTCTCGATCGAAGGTAGGTGGGAAGGGAGCTGAGGATCGAGTAGGGACAGTAATTTATCAACCGTAGATAGGAATCTCCACGGTCGCGTGTACGGAATCGGCAAAATATTGTCCGTTCTTTCAGATCCTGGTGATTCCCGATCGAACGATCGAGGCAATATCTCATGCCGAAAAAATCGATTCTGCGTTATTCTGATTTTTGACAGTCAACCCGACGCAAATAAATTCACACTTTCGATCAAGAAGACGCGCGCTTCGTCGCGGAAACCGGGAACGGTATGGACAACTGTTTTGCCGGAGGCGACGCGCCAGCCGAAAATGCCAGACATACCAGCGGGCGCGCGCCCAGACGCCGCCTGCTTCTCGTAGAGAGAAGTAATGGGAGACGAGGGGAAATAAAGGATCGTCCGTTCAAAGAGTTGGGACTCAATGAACGAATCGGGGATGTGCGCGTTTCGGCACTTTCGTGGTGCACAAAGCAAGTCCGTCTACCCGCGGACGATACGAACGAGATCGACATACGCGCTTTGTTTTCCTTCTTCCGTGCATTTTCTGTAATTATATACATAAACACTGTTGTGTGAGAGACAATTTTGGCATCACGTCACAATTGGTGGACACATGCGATAGATACATTCGCTTATAATACGACATATTCAGCTGAACACGGCACGTTTCGTACGTGTAGTAGTGTTTAATAAATCGGTAGATCACGCTTTGGTACTTCTGAATTCATCGAACGGTCTTGTAACAGTTGTAACGCGCTGCAACTGGCTCACTAGGGTGAGTCTGACGTAAGGACAATGTAACAACCCACTGGTAATAAGTAGCAATTTGGTAGGCAAATCTTTAAGCATCCCGCACGAGCGTTCTTTGTGAATCCATACAAAGCACGTATTTTTATCCACTCTTTCTGAATGCGCGTGTTAAATATTCATCAGCATTTTTTTTGCGATTATGCGAAATTACGAATATTATCATGCACCGAGAATATTAGTAGGAAAAGCTAGAATTGCGTCTTGATAAAATGTATCAAATAAATGATAATAATAATTTAAATAAACCTAATTTATTAATAGACAATAATAATTTTAATAAGATCTAATCTAATAAAATCTAAAATATCTAAATGAGAGAGTAATAAATTTAATGAAATAAAATCTTTAAAATCTTTCGATAGTTCATAAAGGATTGAACAAAAGCTGCCGCCAAATATCTATTTCTGCTGACTTTCGAAATAAATTTATATTTTTAACATTATTTGATTTGTTTTTTTTTTTCAAGATTTAATCTTTTCTTGTTCGCTCCTTTTTATCGAAACGAGCGACCTGTTTCTAGAGCGATAACACCTAGTCGGGACTCACGAAGCGAGCAACCCGTGCGATTGCGAACTTGTAATTCATTTACTTTGGTCGCGCACAACAAATTATGCGTGTCAACACACGCATTTGGATGCTTCGGCGGGATGGCGGGTCTCCTCCTGGTGAGAGACGTCTCGGAGGAGAGCACGATGCACACACGCGAGAGGAATATAATGGTAGTGGTGGACCGGCGGGGGCGATGGAGTCGTTTCGATCGCATAAATCTCGCGTGTTCGGCTGCGTGGCGCGTCGTGACGGGTTCTAACGATATATTCTGATATAATTAAAACAATAAATAAGATGGCGTCCCACCGCGAGCACCAGGGGTCGATCTCTAGTTCGGTACCTCCGGCTTTACCCCCGGGCTCCCCCGCGCCCGGGTTGCATCTTTTCCTCCTCGCGTGCCTTCGAAAATTACGTTCACGTACGCGACTCGCGCACGTTGTTCCATGGCTTCTTTTTTCTAAGGGTAATCGGACACGAGTTGAACGTATATCATGCGACGAAGTGAACTTTTTAGGATCCTCCGTTTAGGATTGTCTTTATGGACGTGACGTAATCTGAGTTACATTGCCAACTCAGTGTCGTTTGGAAAAAGAGCAAATAATTATATCAGATGTAATTAAATATCCGTCATAAATATGTAATCGGTAACTATGATCTCCTTCTGAGGATAGACACATTTGATCCGTATCCGATCACGTGATTATCGTTCTCCATGTCGCTCATCGTTCATCAGCGGTCGACCCGAGATCGTTTCTTCGAGCTTGCTACGAGGATAATTTACGAACGCATACCTGCGCATTCGCGGGCTCGCGGGCAACGAAGAAGCGTGACCGAGGGCGTGGCGAGGCTTAATTACTGCTTAAACGGGAGTCCTCTCCGCCTACCAAAGTATAAACTATCATAATCTTGCGGTGCCCCTTCGACCTCGACCTATTATCTACCGGGATGTTATAGTTGCGGGGGCTAGCCACGCCGAGGAGCAGGTTAGAGGATGGCCACTGGTAAATTACACGTTAGTTTTAAGTCCGACCTACCCCCGCACCCGTGCCCACGGATCCGTAATTTATCCCTTCCTCTCCTTCCCAAATCGTTGGGCGGATCGATGTTTACCTTTACACTTTACAATCATAATTTACGGACGCATTAAAGGAGTTAAACGTGAAGTAAAAGTAAATACACATTTTGAACTGAATTGTTGCACATATCAACAATTTAAGTAAGGTTCTACAACATGTCATGAAAGGCTCGTTAACTCTAATTTTAACCATGAAATTACCTTAATTTCTCATCTAAGCTAATTTTCTCTTGTCCAAAATAATGATTTATCCAATTTCTTCTTTCCGATGGAAAGATTTCGTCTCGCTTCGTTTGGCTTTATTGTTTTTTCTATCCCAATTTTCCACTTCTCAGACCTGTCAGTGAATTTAAGACTGATCAATGACTCTACTTTATTGTTTCGTAAACAGAATATATATTCCAGAAAAATTATAATAAAAAAAGAGAAAATTACTATATTTATAAATCCCATGCATATAAAAGTGAATATGTAAAAATGATATTAATATTAAAAATATAACATTTCTTACATTTTTTATGACAGTATATAGAAAGTTCCCTTAATTTTATCAATCTTGGGATTTTACTTAAAAGACGGTACAAAATTACTTCTCGGCAACTCCATTGTTGCGCTCATGCGACAGTTGCCATTGTTGTGGATACGCATAGTGATGCTGAATAATTCATAACCGTCGTAGTTACACTCCTTCGGTAATTTTTGTTTCCAAAACAGATAATTTTCCCTACCGAATTCATTGCCAATATGCGGGCTTCTTCTTTCCCCTTCCATAATGGAGTCCGCTACCCTTACGGATGACACGGGGAGAGTGAGCTCGAGTAAAGTGGTCAGGCCAATTGAGTGGTAATCGAGTACATCCCCTAACAAACTTGATCATCACGGATAACAGACTTATCTAGCCGCCAGTGAATTAGGGTGTATTGTAAAAGAGTCGTTACCCTCATCATTAATAGAAATAGTTATCCGCGATATAAAGTTCCCGGGGCTCTCCTCCCTCATCATTAAACAACATAAAATATACAGAAGAATAAAGTTTCTTAACTTTTATATGTTTACCGTGAACAGTCTCTCTGCGGTTTTTATTATATTTTAATTGACAAATTTTTTTAATTAAAAGAAGGATTGGTTAATTGCAAGACAAAATTTGCATCTTAAAGCATTTATAATAAAATGGAGATTATAAGAAGAAATAAGGTAATGTTCCATATAAATTAATCCTTTAGTTTTTATACAGATAATATGATATAATAATAGATTAGTTGATTAACAGTAGTTTAACTAATCTTTATATTGATTTTTCTATAACAAAGTCATCAGATGTACCTGCAATACATGTTAATGCAATCTTTATAGAAGGGCTGAATTATGAAAGAACGAAAAGTACCTAATCTCTCTTAAGTACAGTAATGCTCGCTGGGCAAGGAAACTTTAATTATACAATAATTAAAAGCGCCAAGTTTTCCACCATCCTGCGCGTTTCCGTCTATCTTCCCCCCGTCTTCCATCTATTTCTTTTCTTTTCCTTGATTTCTGCTCGCTGCCTCGTTTAATATACAACGAACGCGATAAATTAATAAAGCCCGCTCGGTTATCCACCGCGCCGCGTTGTTAATTTCGTGATGTACGTTCGCGCTGAGTTTGCGGAGCGATAATAACTTCGTAATTAAAGAAGAAAATACGACAACCAGCTCGAACCATTTTTTTCGGACCCGTCCAGAGACAAGGATGCAGGATATTATCTCTTGATATTAAATTTGATACTAAATTTGAAAGGATTGGGGCAACACGCTAAATCACGTCGAGCATATAGTGGTTAAAGAAAGCTGTGAGTCACTAACTGGGCATAGCGTTTTTCCTCGCAATTTTTAAGTTATTTCTTAACAATGAGTTACATCAGAAACAGACCTACATAACTCTTCCCTATCGTACAATGTGAAAGTAAAAACATATTTACACAGAAATATTTACGACATAAAATGTTTATGCGATTACCATTTTCTTATTTGAAAATCCGTAAAACTGTCCAGAATAGAACAAGATTTTTCTAATATGAAAGGTTTTTTTTCGACATTTACTGTTTTATAGTCATTTCTGAAAAGTCAAGCCTTTTCTCCCACAATTCATTGGTTTTTCTTTCTTCTTCTTTAGTTTTAAAAGGGTTTCTACCTGACTATTACATCCTAAAACGCATATCACAGAGATGCTAGTTGTAAAAAATTTATTAACTGAAACTTTCGCTCTTTATATTTGTTAGTTTTTTTCATTTCCTACGTATTAAATAATACATTTATTACTAAATATTCGGCATATTAAACTGAGCAATTTTTACTAACTTAGAACTCACTTACTTCAACGCTCTTCATGTAATATCATTTTTAATTTCTTCGTCTTTTCGGCTGTATTTATGATTCTGAGTTAACGTCAATTTACACTAGATACAAATATGCATTGAATAAAGAACAAGGTTTGTGCGCACTATAAACTCTCGTATGGCAATGTACTGGATGAAACTTCCGGTAGCGATAGGATTCTTTCGTTCGAGTCGAGACGATGTCACCATGCAGCGAGACGTTAGGAGAGAGAATCTCGAAGGTGAAGCGAGGATGAGACGAGCCAGTGCACATGGATGCAAACAGAGATAGGACTAAACGCCCCGCCGCACACGCGCGATCTTAAGCTTTAGCCTAAGACGGGATCACACAGCGGGTGCTTAAATGCCGATGTAATCGCTGCACCGATTCCTTCAGCTTCGATAGTCTCGTCGCCGATATTTGGATTCTATTCTCTGTCTATTAAGATCGATAAAAGAATATTATAATTCGAGCAGAGGATCAATTCGTGCACGGGTCGACTTAGGATATCAAACCAAGGAGCGGACCGATCGAAGACGATTCGAGACGATACGGCACGCAGATCGATCGTGTTGAACAGCGTATTTCTAAAGAGCGTATATCGGGTTTATTCAATACCGCGCGGGAAATATGTTAGAGACGATAAGAGATTAAGCTGAAACGAAGAGTCGGAAATAGCGACGTCAAATATTGCTCGAATCTCAACATTGTTGGTTTCTTGACGATTCGCTTGTTACGCACTAAAGAAAACGAAATGTCGGGTGCCGTAAAGTTCGTTAAGAGGCACGTCGGCCGTGATTATAAATTCAGGTTGAAACTTATAATCGTGTTTGTTTTAATTAGAACCGCAGCGTGCGCCGGGCTCATTTGAGACTTCGAGTTTGCACCAGCTCTCCCATCTCTCTTCTTTCTCCGTATCGTCGTGGCATTCTCTGTCTCTCTCTCTTACTTTCTCGCACGACTGGCTCGCCTCTGTTAATTTCACGTGAAGCATTAGCGCGTTAATAAACGGTTATTTATTGGCGCGCTCCCGCGATCATTTATTCCTGCGTCTCGCTGCATTTTCCGAGCTCATAAGCCTTTTCTATTTGCCTCTTAAATTAGGCATTGCTTCGCGTCGAGGAAACGTGCCGCTCATACATAAATCTACGTACGATTATATCGCGTAATGCTTAATAATTGTATAGCCACAGCGGAGTAACGTAAAATATTTTGTCATTACGAGATAAGCTAAAATAGAATATCGGATATTTTGCGCCTGAAGGTAATAAATAAAATACTTGAATTATGTGATAAATTTATATAAAATGTATTAGAAATCAGAGTCAATTAATATAGATAATGCTTAATAAAACGTTTTCTAAGGTAGTTGGGTTGAATTATAAAAAAAATTTATATTTAATTTTAGCAATTTAGCTAACACGCATATCTCTGTAAAATATAATTCGATTTTCACCGTAGAAACCTTTACGTTTTAGCCTCGCTTAACGACAAGCAACCGAGTATCACGCCATATTCTTCGCCGAGAACTATTTTGTTTGAGCTACTAAGGGGGGAACGGATTTTCCGCGGATAAATTTCAAATCACTAACAAATCCGATCTTGTGCATCGTTCGCTCGGTAAAACATGCTTGTGTAAGGCTCAGCTTTGCATGAACGGAACCCCTTAGTCCTGCTGCTAAACCAGCGCCCCATATCGCATAGGATACGAAGGTAAGATGGTGTGTAATCATGTGCGGATTAGAACGATGACATTTTCGTTGAGTGACGTTGAATGATAGTACCCTAAGGCACCCACGTGTTTAATTTGCCTTCCGGATTCTTTCGTTTGTAACTTGAACATATTTAGCAGCGATACATTAGATAGAAAATAATAGAACACAACTGAAGACACAAGTTTAAAACAATCAAAAGATAAGCGCTTTTGCAAAATTTTTAAATTTTTTTACAATTTTTCTACAATGATGCTCAAATGTAATATATATTTCTGTTTATATATGAAAAAAATTTTAATTAAAAAAATACACATGTAATTAAAATATACTTTAGATCAAACTAGTACATTTATTACGATGAAATAAATTGTTCTAAAATAAATTGGTTAACTGTTCTAGCGTAATTATAAATATACATTTTTACTATCTGTAAATAAAGAAATCGTTTACCATGTTGGCGAAATGAAATACTTTGAGGATATACATGAATATAATATATTTTAAATTAAATAATAACATGTATATTGTATATATCTCTAAGTGGATGTTTCTTTGATTGTTATATGAATTTTTATATTTTGCGACATTTTCATCATTATTGTATGAGTTTACCATGCTGTTGTAACATAAGTATTTACCGAGCGATTTAAATTTCATCGCTTGTATACCGATAATTGGTAATATCATTAAACTTTACTATACCATCTCTTGTTATAAAAATTTATATATAAATATATGTACATAATATTATATATATAGTTACACATCTACTATAAAAATTTTACATATGTATGTGTATATGCATATTATATTATTATACATATACATTAATTTATATATACATAACACATTCAAAAGAAAATATATTGCCGAGAGTTGCCATCTTGATATTTATTAAAAAGATATATTGTGGAAAAGTATATAAATAGATAGCACTAGCTATTTTTAAATAAAAAACGTTACTTTATATTTTATAAATAATTTCTGGAAACAAATTACTGAAGAATTATCTGTTTTTGGTATGTCTATTCATATGTATCGATTAACAGTAACTTATCATGAAAGCATATTAATTTGTAGTAGTATAATTTGTAGTAGTTATAATTTTATATAAAAAGTTGTTTTTTACTTTTTCCATTCCGTAATAATTCGATTTATCTATAATAAGTCTTTTTGTATTTTCTCAAACAATTTTACTTAAGAATTTTATAATATGTGTAAATAAATGTTAAGAATAAATATTCATTACATAAGTCTAAATTAAATATAGGGGAAAAATTTTAAATTAAAAATTATTTTATTAAATCTCGATTAACATAAAATTTTTGAAATATAAAATATAAAATATAAAATATAAAATATGTAAAAATTAATATGTTTTTTATATTCATGAAGGCACGATCGACATTTTTTTCAAGATAGTAACTGTTGTATCCGCACTTCGCAATCACTATCGTTTCCGCGTAAAGAATAACGATTGTTTGCCACTAGCGGAGAACCAATCGCAATATTGATCTCATCGTTAAATGCTTTGTAATCTCCAAACGTCAAAGTTATATGCGATGAAATAATGCTATAATGTTGTAGAAATATGCGTAGTAAATCACTATCAAAAGCAAACATTTATCTAACCTGGAAGAACATTCTGATTTTTGAATGTTCATAATTTTATCACAAATTTATTTTTTGAAAATGACAATACGGTTTCTTCTATGGCTACAAAGTTTGTGTTATAGTCTTAAAGATAAATGTGTTATATGTATATCTGAGTCATATTCTACGTATAAAGTTTTGTGTATGTAATTTTGCTTCCTCATAGAGGAAGCTTTTTCATTAAAAAAAAATTTTTTTTTGTTTTTCTGAATGTGTTCAGAATGTTCTAAAACGTCGAAAAATTGCAATTTTAAAAAATGTATGTATGTATGTATGTATGTGTGTATGTGTGTGTGTATGTGCCAAATTTACCGAAATTTCTATAACTCCAGAACTAATGAACCAAATTTTAACGAATTATATATGAAATAGGGGTAGAAAAAACTGAAGAATATAATAAAATTAGAAATAGATTGATATCTCCAAATTTGCGGAAGTTAAAGCATAAACAAACATTTCTGCAAAAATTCAAAAAATTTTATTAAAAAAGAACCCCTTGATTATTAGCAATTTTTATTAATTCTATTATATTTTTCAGTTTTTTCTACCCCTATTTCATATATAATTTATAGTTTAGATTAAGATTTAGTTGATTAGACCCAGCTTTATACGCGATCAAAGGTCCATAATTTTGATCGCATATAAAGCTAAGTCTAATTAACTGAATTTAAAAGAATTATATATGAAATAGGGGTAGAAAAGACTGAAAAATATAAAAAAAATTAGAAATAGGTCGATATTTCCAAATTTGCGGACGTTAAAGCTTCCTCTATGAGGAAGCTATGTGCAAATTTCTAATTTGCACAATTTTTATATATATAGATAGATAGATAGACTAGATTATTAGTAGATATTTATTAATTTGGCTTTCTTATAGAGGAAGCTTTATGGGCGAAATAAAATGTTGATTAAGCAACGTGCAAATTTATAATTTGCATATACTTGAAAATTGTGAGGAAGTAATGTTTAAATTTATAATTTGCACACTTAAGAACTATAAAGGAGCAATGTGCAAGTTTCTACTGGCCCACTTAAAAACTATGAGAAAGCAATGTGCAAGTTTCTACTTGTTTATGTATGTATGTGTGTATGTGTGTGTGTATGTACCAAATTTTTTATTATCTTATCATTTCTTTAACATTGAACATTTCTCACAAACGATAAAAACATTTTAATGATTTTGTATATAATATTTATGTAAATATGTGTTGAATATACGAATTACAATAAAAAATTTAAGTATGTGATAGAAAAACTTCGAAAACCATATCTAAATCTTATTTTTGAGCTATATAAGCGCTACGTGTCGCTAACAAATCACTAACGTTCCAGCCAACGTAGTTTGAGCTTTAATAAATATTAAGAAATGCAGCTGTCATATCTGTTGTTAGCTTTTGCCATAATTTTTCTTATGGCGATAATGTACGCACCTGAAGCGAAAGCAGAAGCTTATTCCAAAGCCAATGCAATGAGTAAGGCCGGATTATCGGTAAGTAATGCTAACATGAATATAGAAAAATTGTTGTCGATATATTGATATTAATAAAAACGTGTCTTATATTTAAGCTTGGTGGAGGTGTTGGAGGTATTAAAGGTATTCAAGGTTGGGGGAAGGGGAAAGAAGTAGTAGCATTTTTCGTGGATAAATTCAAGAAAAACCAGCAACCGAGAAACTAGAAGAAAGGTTGTAATAATAGAAATGTGGAACTACAAAGGATGCATATAAATGAGATATTTCTAAGCAGAAATTTAAGTAATATTTTTATGTCTTTATTGTATTTGCTCGTTTCATAATTAGGCGATAAAAAAAACAAACAATAAGACTGCATCATCAGTATTGTGTTTTTTATTTAGAAATTACATAACATTTTATTTTTATTATAGTTTACCGTTTTACACTTAGAATGCTATTTTTCAGTTTTTCCAGTTATATATTTTAAAATTTACATTTTTACATTTTTATTTATTTTAAAAAGTAATGCTTTCTCT
>NW_020214527.1:1140143-1173329 GCF_003070985.1 Temnothorax curvispinosus
AATTCACTTTATGACACTACTCATCCAGGAAACCGCATAATCGATTTAAAAGAATTAATGACATTTGTGCCCCGTGCAGCGGATTTTTTATATAGACTTGCAACACTATTATAGCACGCATGTAACATTTTAGGTACACTTTTTATAGGCTTAACTAAAAATAAAAATTTTCTTTAGTTGTGACAATATTCTTTCGAATAAAATGCGATATATTTTAAGAATATGATCTACAACAACATTGAAAAGGAATAATTTATAACATATTAATTTTTACACAGTTCTTTTTTTTTATTAATTGGACGATGAGAAAAGTTTTTATATATTTAAGTGAATGCTTGGAGAAGGAACCTCTATTCATCTCTCTGCATCCTTATCCCGAAAAGACTAATCTAACCCAAACTAAATTTTAATTGAGATATAAGTTGGGTTTGGTTAGTTTTTGTCAAGGTTGGCAATGCAGGAAGAAGAGCAGAGCCTCTCAATTGTCAATATAAAGAAAAATATAATAAAAATATTTTGTAATGTCAATAACTGATACATAATTTTTATTTGCAAATCTGTATATGTTTAGCTATATGCAAATATGTCAAAAAATAAAAAGAAATAAAAAAAAATATTCAGTCACTATATATGACACTTTATTTGAACATTTTATGTCTTTATCAAAGAGAGTGTGGAACGGGCTAAGTAAAAGCCAGGTGCTGTTGACGGTGCACAAAGGTTAATTTTTTTATTTATGATAAATCAAATTTTAAAAACGTACGTTTTGGTCCGAATTTTGGACCATCTTCATCGAAACTACAAAAGAATCAATAACAGAATGCATGAAATCAGTATACTGATTTCATGCATTCCGAGAGACTGAAAGCCCTATTAATCAGATCAATGGCGGTGCCTCTAAAAATGTATAGAACGGTATTAAACTTAGAAGAGGGAACAGCTGTCATTATGCCGTTAATGTATCTACGGTAAAAAGGGAGAGAAAATCCAACAATCCCGATCGTCCTTGTCTCCAAATCTTGAAGAGTAATGTCGGCGATGGTCGAAGAAAGGGGCGACCCATTGGAGAACCAAACGCCTGCCTGTAGCAAACTCCATTGAAGATGAAGTAAGTGGAGTCTAGCACAAATTTAACCGCCTGTATAAATTCGTCACAAGGTATGGCGTAGTTCGTTTCGATATAACTCCATTTCTGCCTAACACTGTCCAATGCCAGTTCTACGGGAGCGTTGGTAAACAGTGACACGCCATCCAGAGAAATTAATTTGACGTCTTCGTCAATCCGCATATATGAAACGTACGTTTTTAAAATTTGATTTATCATAAATAAAGGAATTAACCTTTGTGCACCGTCAACAGCACCTGGTTCTTACTTAGCCCGTTCCACACTCTCTTTGATTTTCACCAGAGCCTTTACACGGATTTATATCTTTATCTTTTTCATCGATAAAAATTAATTTAAACATGTTTATTTATTAGAAGTTATTTACAACATTTTTACCGAAGAATACGTAAATAGGACATGGACGATTTTTGGAAGTTTATCCAAAATGTTTTTTAGACTTAATGGCATAAGTCCTAAGAGAGAGCTCGCTTAGTTATAAGTTATACATATTCGATTTTCTAAAGATGAGTCAGAATATGTACTACCTTGGAAAATCAATTCGTTTTCAGGGCCGATGGCTCATGGGCGCTAGCATTCTTTATACGTAATGTTAGGTATGTTTTTTTTTATTTATTAATATGCATACAGCTGTAATAAAATATTATCTCTAATATTATAAAATATAAATGTGTTTTGTATTTATCGTTGAAATATACTATTTTACTTTCATTGTTTCAAATATTTGTCGATAAAATGGATATGTCGCTATTTGCGTTATCTTTATGTAGACGCTCCAAACATTTCCAAAGTGTATAACAAAATCTCAGAGCTGGCCAAAATAAAGAAAAAATTTTGACGCATATATTTCATCTTATTAAAATTTTGTACCTACTAAATGCTAAATATTTTATACGATAAAGAATATTACATATCTTGTATGTGTGTTACATTTTTTAGAACTAATACTTTCTTACCGCTAATAAATAAGTAATTAACATTCCATTTTATTTGAACATAAATAAAAATATATTAAAAATATAAAATATAATAATTTGTTTAATGCATTGATTATATAATATTATAATAATTCAAATCTTGCATTCGTGAACCATTAAAATAGTTTTTGTTCCGTGAAAATTTTATGACCCATATTTTTTTTTCAAATATATAACTGTCGTATATTCGCATTGACATTCGCAATATACTATCTCTTCCGCATTATAACAACCGTTAAAATTGCTATTAAAAAAGAACCAATCGTAGAAGTGATTTTATCATTAAATACTTTAATCATCGGACATTAAAGTTATATACGACGGAGTAACACTATATATAATCGTAATGCAGATATCTATGTAATAAATTGTCAAGTAACAAACACAATCAAAGCATTTAACTACGATTTTATCTTCCGGAAATAGCAACGTTTTTTATGTAGCTGCGAGGTTTGTGTTATCTTCAAAGATAATATATATATTATGCAGTCATAGTCTACGTTTTGACAAATTTGTGTATGAGTCTTTTATATTATTTTTTAAATATATTTGTTGTATAAGAAAAAAATGTTCTTTATCTATTTATATATTTATCTCTTTTATTTCTTAAGGGTTTGATTTCTAAAATTTTCTGTTTTTTTTTGAAATAATTTTAATTAAAAACATTTAGAATATATTTTTTCTTTATTATATAAACGGAATTATTACTTTTTTTTAGATGAGCAAGATAGGCAAATCTGCTCGGAAAGTAGTAAGTATTTATAAATACACTCGTTAAACAATATACATATTAAAAATATCCTTGAAATGTCAATATTGATAACAAAAATATCTTATACAGGGGAAGAAAATAGGTTTATTCATCGTGAAAAAACTTGCAAAGGTAGCAATAAATTATTTAATCGCGGGACTATTATAAAAAATGTATATATAAATGATTATTGTATTTTTTAAAGAAAAATACAAATTGCATTTGTATGTCTTTATATATTTGTTTCTTCCTGAAGTACACACAAAAAAATTAAACAATGTGCTTGCATCATAAACATTATATTTTGTTTACAGATATTTCATAATATTATATTGTTCTTATAATCTAATGCTTTGTCATATAATTTACTATTTTAAACACATAAAAACTTAGGACATCTATTTTTTAATTATTTATGTTTTTCGCTATTTTTATTTGCTTTAAAATAATGGTTTTTTTTTAATTTTTTTTACAAATAATGAATGTATATTAAATTTCTGGCGAAATGGGAAATATATGTTCTTCTTTTGTTTTATATTGTTTTATATGTATATCATAAGATAAAGTCGTTATTATTAACAATATTTTTTAGTCTATTTTTATTTAATAATATTTAGTAATATTTATTTAAAATATTGTTAATAATTAGTAATAATTATTAGCAGCATTTTTGATCATTTTATAAAAATATTGTTTAAATCTATATTTGTATTAATATTAGAACAGTACAAAGCTTTGCTTGAGCCATTTACTCTTTACGCTGATTTTTAATTACATATACACAATAATATATGTCAAAGAATATCCTTATAAAAAAATTTAAGGAAGAAAAATCATATATATGCTTCATTATGCACATAGTTTTTAACTTGTTTATTATCTCGCCGACTGCCAAGATAAATTTTTAATCCTTGCCAAGTACAATTTAAAAATAAATGTTATTTTGAAAGAGTTTTATTTTAATAGTGCTTGATAATTTTGGCCAAGGCTGTATATATATTATTGTAATAAAATGTATTTACTTGTTAGATACCATATCTATATCGCATTTTCTGCACTATATAAGCGCTATGCACCATCAACAAATCTGAAATATACAGGTGAATACAATTTGAATTTTTATAAAAATGCAACTCTCATATCTGTCGTTGGCTTTTGCCATAATCATTGTTATGTCGATTATGCACACAACCGAAATAGAAGCAAGACCCTTTTCTGAAACTGATGCAGTAAGTGAAAGCGAGGCAGGATTTGGTTCCTGGGTAAGCAATTTCTATAATTAAAGCTCTATGGGTAATGCTTATTTTTCAATTCAGCAGATTTTTGATAGTTAATTGTGATAAGCATAATAATATCTTCTCTTAAAAATATGTGCGTTTACAGTAATAATTTTATATGGAGAATTCTCTCTCTCTCTCTCTCTCTCTCTCTCTCTCCCCCCTCCCCCTCTCTAATATCTCTTTTATTTCTTAAGGGTTTGATTTCTACAATTTTTTGTTCTTTTTGAAGTAATTTTAATTAGAAACATTCAGAATAGGTATATTTTTTCTTTATAATATAAACAGAATTATTACTTTTTTTAGTTAATCAAAATAGGCACACCTATTTTGAAATTTTTGGTAAGTGTTTGAATACACTTGTTAAATAATATATATATTAAAAATGTCCTTGATATATTAATATTAATGAAAACATTTCTTATACAGGGGAAGGAGTTGGGCAAAGCATTCGCAAAAAAAGTTGCAGGAGAAATTAACTAAAAATGAATGAACTTTTAAAAAATGCATATATAAATGTTATTATTATATTTTCAAGAAATAATACAAATTGCATTTGTATATTGGTTTCTTTTTGAAGTACACAAAAGAAAATAAAACAGTATGCTTGCATCATAAGTATTGTGTTTTGTTTACGGAAATTTTATAATATTACGTTTATAATATTATGTAATATTTTATAATATTTATAATATTGTTCTCATAGTTTATTATTTTATTGTATAATTTACTATTTTAAACACATTAAAAACATGGGATATCTATTTTCTATAATTATATTTGTTTTTAATCATTTTTATTTGCTTTAAAATAATGCTTTTTTTAAATTTCTCTTACAAATAGTGAATGTATCCCAAATTTTTGGAGAAATGGAAAATACATGTATACAGTATTTCTTCCGTTTTATATTGTTTTAGATATCATAAGAAAGTCGTTATTATTAGTAATATTTTTCAGTTTATTTATATTTATTAATATTTATTTTAAATATTGTTTTAAATGTATTTTTTATTAATAAACAATTTATTGTGCCCCGTTAATTAAAATTGTAAGACTATTAATTATAATAATTAAGATGTTAAAGTTGTTTAAAAAAAGTTTTGATTTATTAAGTATATTTTCACGTTGCATATTTTTTGCAAAATTATTATTTTTGAAGTGGACGAAAATCAGGATGCGGCATGAACATATATCGTACCCAAAAATTTTACTAATTTCTGAATTTCTATAAGAATTTTGGTATTTTGTAAATATTCACAATATATTAATTGTAATATATATCTATTGTTTGCTCATTATTCTTTTTACAAATCATTATTCTATTAGTATGTACGATACAGGTATAATATCGTTAGAATTTAAAGCGAAATGTGTTCAATAATAAGGTATATATATATATATATATACTGTCATATATAATACATAATTTATTTGCCAACACGAATTTTCCATAAATATATCATATATCAATATTCATTATATAGGTTTTGTGGCTGCGTATATAATAATATCATCTTACAACACACTATTAATGTCGTGTGAATGTGTGTGTATGACGTGTATGTGTTTTATGTATGTATTATCTTCATAGATTTTTTAAATATACTCGTAGTATTTTTGTACCAAACTGATTTGCGTTTATGAACTCACAATATGATTTTCGTGCACAACATGATGCTCCATGTGCTTTTCTTTATTTTTGCAGATTGCACTCGAGAAAATGCCTAATAATTATTCACCAAGAGCTATCAAGATCTTTTTAATTGCGACAGCAAAGGATATCTTGAAAAATTGATTATTTTCTTTTGTAGATATGTCCGGATATGTTTCTGAGTGTTTATATATTATTGCTGATAATTATTATTTTGTACTTTTTTGTTTATCTCCTCCTAATCTCAAAAATATTTAATTTATAGCCAATCTGCAAAAATATGCGAACAGGCATATGCACTTACGCAGTTGTAGTGATCAACATTGCTATAATAAATATTCTTAATTGTTTTCTCAATTAAAAATGTAACAAAAATTATACGACGTAATTATTTTGTGTAATTTTGAAACAAAATCGAGATGCCATATAATTATTAACAATAATATTACAGTTATTACAGATATGTTATTAAAATAAGAGTGTATAAGCAGGTAGTAGCAGGTAATATTTCAATAATTTATATTTATCAATATTTCCGATTTTATTGTTAACGATATGTTTAAAATTAATTTTTTAAATTAACGTTTTGTAAAAATATAATAAAAGGAAAGTAAAATCAAGACTTTTATCGAAAAAAATTAATAAAGATCACCAAAGATTGGTACGTTACTTTGAATATTAAGATTACACAGGGTTAAATTAATTTCTAAAGCATCAATTCGCTCGCGCGCTGCGCCAAGTACGATCCCGTAAGTTCTCTTTATAGTAACCATGGTATCATCTCGAGAGGGTCTAAATAACTCGTATATGTCTTGTCGAATATTCTGCTAGACTACGACTCTCGACCAGCAAGAGTGAGTTCAATTAACGTCATTTTTTCTTTAGTCTACTTCTTCTTCAAGATTCACGGGTAGTTAACAGCAATATGCACGTGTACGCAACAATATTTCATAGTATTCACGCTAAAGAGACCATCATATTTGATATTACATTAATGAATAGGAAAGGCAGTGCAAGCGTTGATTCTACTATTATCTCGAAGTCATCTTGGCATTCAATATCGTCTAGCGTCATGAAAAGAAAGGAGATCGCGATTTTTATGAGAGTGACATAATACTTAGTTGTACATACGATGTGAAACATAAATTAATGTATTTTCTTGGACAACTGTACTTAAAAAATTCCAGTTTCTTATCAGAATGGAAATCTCGTCTAATGATAATATTATCTTTTGTTTTATTCGTTTCTTACATTAAGGTCGTAATAATTTCTATGTGCAATGCACTCATCCTACCGTCTCTGATAAGTAACTATTTATCCCGTATACCTAGTAATTATATCTAAATGATTGATGATCTAAAAATGACTTCGAGCTAATATCATTATCTCTTACAGTACATTTTAGCGTTAAGTTGATTGCGCGCAGTGAGACATTAGTGAACAGTGACGACGAATTGCAACGAGTACGTTTGTTCTTGAAAATAAACTCTTGCCGCAGTACGAAAGAAAAATTTTGCGAATTGCGAGAATACGATCGCTATACAGCAATGAAATGTGGCGTTTGAAGTCTATAAGATCAATGAAACGTTTGCTGAACAACAACAATTAATCATTGTTGAATAACCGGGAAATGATAGTATTGCGGAAATAGGAATTTTCGTTAGATGCCGCGTGTTTGAAATGCTTGTGTATTAGAAATGTAAAATTGCAAACAGACGGCTATGGATGGTATTCTCTAAATGGAAATGCAATTGCGTGTGCACGTCTAACAATCGACAGCGATGACTGTTATTACCTCGTTTCACATTAATTATAGTCTAACGTACAACATCACCTAGGTCTAGGTATTAATCACAGCGATACACGACGTGTAAACGTACCTACATTTATGCTGATATGTACAAATATCAGCTTAGCCATTTTACGCTACACGCAACATCCACTATATAAGAGTACTAGTTGCGCACAGTAGTTAATTAAGAGTGGACAGAGAAATGAATTGCACAATCCGTCTTTTCTGAACAATAACTTTATACGAGCATTAAAAGTTGTTGCAAAGTATTTCTGCGAGAATAGTTTATCCTATATGTTATAGCACGTAGTAAAGAGGTACCGTTTCTTCTTTCTCTGTATAAAATTATCCCAAATAATGACGGAATGTGCAAATATCTTTCTTCTTCTCCACTATATTAATCTCATAAGTATCAGCACGTTTTTTTAACATATTTGTATCTTATGTATGTTTGTGTGCGCGCAACTGTCACGCGTGTAATTATGCACATACATATCATCGACCACTGATTGTACGATTAGGATTTGTGCCGAGCACAAACAAGCGATCACATTCAAGACCCTCCCCCCCACGTTATATTCGCTCCATCATCTTCCTTGAATAATTTACGCTAAAAGCAAGCTGAAGTCAAAATATATATATGTATATCTGAGCTTGCAAAAAATTATACATAATTATACAAATCTTTCTTTGAATTTATACAATATTTTATGTTCGGTTTTATTACCCTCTTTCTTTTCTCCTCTCTTTTGTTTATATATCTTACCAAAAATTTAGCGCATAACAGCTTTCGATTGAATAATACGTGGGACAAAACAGCATAATAGTATTTGTATAAAGAAAAGTTATAATTATGTTGCTATGCTAACACGCACTTAAGAATAACACATTGCTATGTCAATAGCATTTTAGGAGCACTTTGTAATACAAATATATAACACTTTTAAGATTATATCTTATGCGAGTGATAAATAATAGCTAAGTATTATATTTTAAATACTTAACAATTATTTATATTAATCGCATATTTTCGTAAAAAATATCGTATTATTTATTAAGAATAGTGAAGGAACGTAGTAACAAAACAATGCTATCATAAAGATAATTTTGTTACGCCGAATGTAGATCGATATTAAAAGTTAATATTTAAAAATAAAATTTTAAAATATCCAATAATTAACGTAAAATATTTGCAGTCGTATTTTTTATTAAAACATAAATCCACTTATAACAGCAATTTTTTACTATATTTTTTTATTATCCTGATATCCCAGTAAGCAAGAAACATCAATAAACATTTTAACTACATTGCAGCAACGTTGTAATGTTAATGCAATATAGTTAAAATGTTTTTTGACGTTTCTTGCTTACTGGGATTTTACAGGTAATAGATTCAGAATTTTATAATGATTTGGTTATGCGACTTCATGAGATCCGCTGTGTAATAAAAAGAATAAAAAGATATTTCTAATAAGAATAAATAAGTAAATATATAATATTTAGTAATGATCGATACTAACATCTTTTTCTATAATAGTATATCAATCTTCAAGCTCAGTATAGTTGATTGCATAGTTTTGCGCTGACATATTTGTCCCTTACGGTAGTTTATGGCTAAACTCTTAATATTATCGCTCTGACCGTATAGTGATCGTTTATTAAGTTGAAGGACGCGAGAAGTCGGATCTCACATTCCAATCGTGTTGTTTTCTCGATGCGTTTCCACATTTTCTACATAGAATTCGAAACGCAACATGATTTTATCGATATCAATATCAAAGTTACAAACTTGTAATTCCATACAACACTTGTGTGCATAATATGTATACCGACTTTTAACGTTCTTCCTCATTTGAAACGATTTTCTAAAGCCAGTAAAAATCGAGTGGGTCTGAAACACAGATATGCAAGAGACAACGAGCCTTGCATTTGCGTGCATTTATTTGACAACGCATTCGACTTACTAATTCACATATATCCATAACTTCCCGTTTGACACTGAAAAAGCGTACTCTTTTTTTTAATTACGCGCTATGTATTTCCGATTCGCTCAATTAAAAATAATCGAACCTAATTAATGCAAACGCACTTACAAGTAAGTGCACATGCGCTCCGTATTTACGCTAATCTTTGTGCAACATCTTGCGACGATTCATATATACGATACGTATATCCTTTACACTACCTTACTATCCAACATTGACTTCACAGGAGTAGTTATGCATTTTCGTATCATCTTTTAAAGAATATTTTCTCGCGCGAGAGAGCAAGAGATACCTATATTTTTGTGCGCAGCCTTTCTTCACATCTTCAATATGAGTAAATACTTGCCAAGGCTTAGAATCATTTTTCTCAAGCACGTGACAAAAGCGTAACAGATTTCTCTATGACTACACGCATTTTTTTCGAGAGTATTAGCGCGAAAGTAACCACTGGAAAGCTCGCTAATTATAACTGTAGCACATTGAGCGAAACTTACTTTCATTACGTAATACAATTTACTTAAAAACGATCTATGAGTCTAACAAATCTTATACTTTCTATATAAATTATAACGCTCTACAACTGTTCTCTTAAATTGACTACGGACATTTGACTCGTGAATCCTCAAAATACATTTCTAAAAACAATTTCTAAATTCAGCAACTAACGTTATTTCAGTGTCTTTAACGCATTTCCAATAGAAATCATTTTTATGATAATTCATGTTAGAAATTCTCTTTGTTAATATTATTTGTATCTACATAAACATGCAAAAGTGAATACGACCTACATTCTTCTGTATATTTTATCTAATATTCTTCTCTTAAAACATATTATATACGACAAAAGAAATTAACAAATTGAGACGAAAAGAATTTTACTTGACATCTAAACTGTTCGAACAATCGAATCTTCGAATGTTGGAAATAGTTCAAATAATTCGGTTCTTAATTCGAATTGTACGAATTATCCAAACTTAAGACTCGAATGTTTCTATCTCGAGCAGTTCTAGCACATAAAATTTTTTAGATCTTTTGTCTGAATCCTATTTGAAATATAAACGTGTTTGTATAATAATACTAAATTGTGATAAAATAAATTCTAGACATTCTTTCTTGTAAATATTTATATAAATATTTGCATTATTCTGTGTAGTTTGTAGGATTTAAAAATCGGTTTTATGTAATGAAAATCTTATATCATATAATGGAGGAATAACGAAACCTTTCTTAGTTATACTAAAAATCTAAATTCTAAATCGTGTATTTTAGAAACATTTAGAAAATGTTTCTAAAATAAATTTACATTACTATCTCTAATTTGGCACTAAAATACAAGTAATGAAATTAATTTCTCGTATTAAATTCTTAATTAAATTTCCATACATCAAATTTAATTTTCTTGTTAATATGTAACTATAAAATCTTATACTAACTTTTCCTCCAATGCATTACGTATAGTATTGACTCTATACTCTTATCTTGTATTATCTGACTATTGTATATGTATTATATGTATGTACATACATATATGTATAAGATGCATACATCTATATAAACCATTGACTTTACATTTCATCACAATATTCTGTTTACGCATCTGCGGTTTCAGAAACATTTATGTTTTTATAAAATGCTAAAACGTAACACAATACATCCATAAAATATAACTGCTTATGACGTAATGATAAAATAAAATATAATTAATAACATTTTTTATACACAATTTTAACAACAATATGTATACTCTATATAATTCAATTCATAGAATCGAAATCTTTGAAAAGCAGAGAAAGATGTGAAATAAAAATAATAATTATTAATTTGAAATTTGAATTATAGTAAAAATAGGATAAGTTTATACGTAGGATAAGTCTAAATATAGTACAAGTAGGAAAAGTTTTACTTGGCAGTTACTGTCTTTTAACTTAACAGGATAATATAACAGAGAAGATTACAAAAAGCTCATTAACTACTTAATAAGATATAACAGACGATTATAAAAATAATATACCACCATTCCTGATTGTCTAATTCTTAACTGTTCTTGAATATATATGAAAGCAATATATTAATATATATATTATATACATCTATGCCATATAATATAATACAAATAGAACGCGTAAAGAAATGTTATATACTCTTCATATTGTACGAAATAATAAATAGAGTTCTTGACTGCAATATACTTCTATAGTATAAGGGACAATTTTAGTAGACTATTTAATAGAATGTAATTATACATTCTAATTATATTAGTTAATCACTTTTGTACATCCTAAGTTTATAAGTAATTCCTTACTGTAATCCTTAATGAATAATTTATTGTCCATCATGGAACATTTCCTAACTTTATTTATTGTCTGCTCACACAGTATTGTCGGTTATTTAAATATATAATCCATTTTTACAACTAAACTGTTGTCTGGATACTAAGGAAGACCATTATTGTCCAAGTTCTTTCTTATTGTCTGAAAGTTTCTGTCTTAGAGAAAATTGAGTAGATTCATCTTCAGATAATGTGGAATATAATTTGGAAAATCCAAATTTACAATTATTGCATATTTTTTATATGTCAAAAAGCATTCTTTTCTTATCTGAAACAAATTGTTATAAAATATCATTTGTTTTATATTACAAACTATATAGAATATTAATCGTTACTATTTTATTAAGACGTAATAAGGAAAATATGTTGCGTCTTATTCGAACGTAAATGATGAGAAGGAAGTTTCGTGAAAAAGAAATAGAGAGCAGAATTCGAATAACAAGCGAGCAAATAAAAACAGCTCGCAAATAAATCGACCTGGATACTAGTTATCATCGTGGCCAACAATACTGTTCGTCTTACTGCTTAGAAAAGGTCTAATTGTAAGTCAATTAGTAAGGCTCCTAAACGATGTACCTCGTATAAAGTATACTCATTGAAAAACGATTTTCTTAGTGCAGATCAAAAAAGTGCTGGTGCAGAGTATTGTCCCTAGAATTCAGTCAACATGTTTCTTACGTCTATATATCGAGTAACTGCGCTACGAACACCCTACTTCTACAAGCTTCTATACCTATTACTTAGGTATTTTACATTCTAACATTATGTAGATACATATAACAACTTACATACTTTATTTATACCTGATGCACGTACGAATACTTCAATTAGAATACGGCAGGCTGAGCAAGTATACCACGTAAAGTTTCTTACTCTTAATTGTGTTTTTTTTTCTCACAAAAATACAACAATAATCAATGGAAAATATGTGCGATATTGTACTATCTGAAATAAACTCAACGTATATCTCATTTATTCTGTTTAAAAATTTCATACATTTTTTAAATATACAGAAAATTCTAGATGCGTTCTTGTATGCAGAAAGGATCTCTACTGTACATTATAACAATGAATTAAAAATATCTCTATTATTTGTAACAAATATTAATACTTGATGCCTAAGTAATAATAACAATGAAGATAAAATTTATTCTCTTATTTAAATCGTTGATTTTTCGTTAGCTCAGCCTAGCATCGGGGACTTTTCTTGCATACTGTAACTTTCTGTAAAATAAGATAAATGCTGCGAAGCGATGAGCCCGACAGACGAAATTATGTGAACGCCAATTAATTGAGTTCAGACTGCGACGCTATCTTTTATCGAGTAGCATTTGCAGTGAGATATACGATGAAAATACACGCTACTATACTCGTCGTGGCAGTTCATTCATCTTCAATTCGTATGTACATCAGTATTTTCGTAATATACTGGATCTGTTTCGAATGTTATACGTGTAAATACGGATCACGGGGTTGAATCGTGTGACTCCAGAATTTATCACGTCTAATAAAAATGTATGGTATATAACGATGTCCCTTATGTCTATGTTTATACATGCGACTATGTAGTTTTGGATGCCTGGCACACGCTCTTATAACGAACGTGAGTAGTATAGTAGATAACTGTCTACGTCGCATGGAATCCATTTACATCGATAAGCACATAGACTTTTTTTTGTTTCTTAGGATATATTGTCTTTTCGTATGCGCATTATTTAAAATATACACGCAATGGTACACTAATGCATTTTATGCAATACGTGTACGATATTTTACCCGTAGCGGGTGTGCGCTTAACTCGTTCCTTTACAAAAATACAGTTTATCGATTATATGTATATATATATAATGTGCTTTCTTCAGTATATACGTTTTCTTCATATTAATATAGTACATACTAAATTATATAACTTCTGATAATGTTAAGATATCTGTGTAGAGTACTGTGCATATCACAAACCATCGAAAAGCATTTAGCTTCTCTTTTCAAATATAAATTTGCGATATATCAACGAAAAAGCTATTTCAAAAGAACGTTTATAATCCTCCTCTATTTGTATGAGGATTGTTCGTAAATCACAGATTTCCTATGATTGCCATACAAATGTATAAGTCATTTGAGTGGCATAACAATTTGAGTGGATAACAATTTAAACCAAATTATCCGCATTTTGAGAAATAAGAGGGTTCTAAAAATTTTTAATGAGAAATACAATTGTTTTATTATATTTTTTATATATTATATATTATTACACGGAGAGAATTTTTTGTTATATTTTACTCTTAAATTCACTATAAACTTGGGACAACTTGGCAACCAAGGAATTTTTAAAATATACAAAAGACATTTTACAAACAACGTGATAAAAACTACCAAGCAGATTGGTAAATTATAAAAAATTATTGAATTTTCCTAGATATATTTTAGTAAAATTAATTAAACATATTTTATATTTTAATGTAATAGATATTAATATTTTTTATTATGGTGGATATTAATCAGAATAGCTTGCATAAAATTCTTGGTGGTATAATACATGTTGTCCCACAACTACCATGATTTCAGGATAAATTTTAAGAGTCTCTCCGTGTATATTTTTTATTGAGTCCGAGGGGAAAACTGTTATATTTCTATAACTGTAAAAAGAAAAAGTTTTAAAATTATAGCAAGGTATGTACGACTCATATACTACTTACACCACTCAAACGACTCATATCATTGAATGCCGTTAAACGCACACCCTTATAGATCAAGGGGTTTTCGACCACTTGGTAGCTCATATACAGCTGTCCTAAAGTCGGCAGCGATACAAAATATTTTTTGTCGCATCACATGCGTGGATTTTTGTTTTGTGCACAAATCCTGAATTTTTTCTATTTCAGTAAGTACCAAAAGTACATACATCGGCATTTTTTATTCTTTCTTTTACCTAGTAGTTTCCTAGAAAATGGCTTATTATTTGAACTTATGTGTATGCAAATATCCTCGGCATCCGTATATACCTTCACTTATAAAGTAGAGTATCTTATATGTTTCCGATTATCTCACATTTCTCTTGTTCGATTGGCTTATTATAAAGTCTTACGAAAAAATTGTGAAGTGATTTCGTATTACTTGAACGAGCTATGACTGAGAACTGCGGTAGTAAATATCGGTATTTTCGTATATGTTGATGATAGAAAATCCGGTTTCTCTACAATCATCTGTCCATAATATGACAAAAAATAGTTTTCCTGATGTGATTGATAGACTTAATTGGATTAATCTTATCACTCGAAGAAAGATTCGGTTATGTTCGTATTCATCGTTCACCATCCTTTAGCTTAGCGAATGTCCATGATTATATTATCAATGATTTTTATCAATTTGTGTTATTTTTCTATGCTTTCTAATCCCAAAGAATGAGATTAACGATCCGTATTAATACTCAGCTCTTTTTTCTTCATTCAAAGCTGCACAAGGTGTGTACAAAATACTATCCTTTGATTGAGCGTACAGGAATCGCTGAGCGCAGATTAGCAAATTGGGAGAATCCATAATTACTTTCGGTTCCAATATCTTCCAATACATGTCATTATATGAAAACGTGAAAGTCCGCGTTTACTTTGTTCTACGTTTATCCTTCATTTCCGTTCGATTTGTTTCGATGTTGCCTCATCGAATATTTTGCCCGATTCGGTAGCTTACGTTTTCCTATTATTTCTACATATCGTCATATTCGGAGTACGGATACTTAGACATTTCTTCTTGGATCCACGTTACGTATTTGGGTACGTTAGCGTAGACTCCGGGCAGTTTTGGGTGGGCGCATTTTATGCCCCAGCTGACAATTCCGCCGACAAACCATTTCTCCTTGTCCTTCTCATCCTGACACAACAGAGGTCCTCCAGAATCACCCTTGAAGAAAAATGAATAATTCGTAATTATCGTTATCTTCTAATACTTTTGTAATTAAAAATTACAGTAGCAAATAACGCGCGACGTGTTTTTCGGACACAAATATTCTGAGACCAACGTATTATCTGATAAAACTAACTATTTCTTGTGGGATACACATATAATTTGATATTTTTATGATATTTTGCAAATGCGATATTTAAGACAAACCAAGAATTAAAGCAATTAGGCTTGAGTAACAATGTATACTTTAGTTTTATAAAATACAATCAAAATTAATTCTCGATTTGCCATATACGTAACATTTTTACCATCTGTTGAGTATACACAAATAAAGTATTTTAATTGTTTTAAATAAATTGTTTAAGTAATAAATTTACTTGGCATGCATCTTTTCCGCCATTCTCATAGCCAGCGCAGATCATCCCATCGGTGACGTTTAATTCTTTATGCGCTAACCATGTGTTGCAGAGTTGTCGAGGCAGAATAGGAACTACAACCTCGTTTACGGCTGGCTCATATTCAGAGGCTGGAATAAAGCAATAAGGTAATAATTAAACTTAATTTTCACTCTGCTCAAAGAATTACGTATGAAACAGGGGTAGAATTTTCCGGGGAGTGCTATAAAGTGGGAGTGTATAATTTTTCGTTACCGATCTTTTTGGAACCCGGTATTAGAAATTTTTCTAATTTTTCGGGAAATAATTGATTGAATCTTAAAGAATTGTATATGAAGTAGGGGTAGAATATTTCCCGGAGAGTACTATAAAGTGTATTATTTTTTCCAAAAGTGTATTATTTTTTTCCAAATGACCGAATCTCAAAGAATTGTACATAAAGTAGGGGTTGAATTTCCCGGGAAGTGCTATAAAGTATTTTTTTGTTACCGATCTTTTTGGAAACCGGTATCTTTTTGGAAATCGATTACAAAATTCTTCAGAGAGAGAGAGAGAGAGAGAGTATTTGCGTGTTTTATTACATATGTCCTCCGGGGCGAAGCCCGGGTAGCCCAGGTAGTATAATTATATATGAAAAAAATTTTTTTGTAGAATGTTATATTAACTTGTTATATTTTATTAAGTATTACTGTTTATTTTACACATATCATAGATTAATATTGCAAGTAAATATTTTGAAAGCAACATTTTTTTATGTATGAATAATGCTTACAATCGGTATCATTTTTCTTGCCCCATCCAATAACGGTACAATATGTATTGGGTGTAAGATCAATGTCAGCAGTTGGTAAGCACACCGGTCTCAGGTGTTCGTGATACTGAACCGGCCTCTCAAGCTACAATACGAGCATATAATATTACTTGAAAAATTTAAAACAGCATCCAACTTTGAACAAGAATCATGATTTTACAGTATACGATAGGTACACGTTAAACGGAAGATTCAAATATTTCGCACAATAATAATTAAATTGAAAATGTATTTACTTGGAACAATGCGACATCATTGTCGTGAGCAACACCCAGGTTGTAATACGGGTGAGGTATGACTCTTTTTACTTTCATTTTTTGACCGAGATAAGTGTGAGAAAGTCTCCTAGTAATGCCAAGTTGTATCGTCCAACCGGACACCTCTGAATAACTGAAATCATCGGTGTGTTAATCGGTGTATCAGAGAATCAATTCATATTTGAGATTCTCCGTTAGGTGTTATTAATAATTCGCTGTTCAAATAATATTTTAAGCAACATTTCCCTTACATATAAGTGTAAAGAATTTGTTAATAATAAAAAATGGTATTTTGCAACGTTACGCATAAATCACTTACTTTCCAACACAATGAGACGCGGTCAACACCCATTGATCGGCAATAAGGACTCCGGCACAGTAGAAGATTTGTTCTGGACCACCGAGAAGGGCTGCAAGAAACGGCCAATCACCGGGGGCTGACTCCACACCACCCACTATTCGCTTCACCCTCGCCCTTTCGTATACGGAACGTCTGCGGCCGCAAGCTGTAGCAGAATCGATCATCACGTGTCAAAGAAATCCCGGAAAAACTTTAGAAAATTTTAATTCAACGATTTCCTTATACAGTTTTCCGATAATTTACCATATTTGACGCAAGTAAGTTTGATCGTGGGATAAGGCTCTCGATCCTTGATGCATTTTTGAAATTGCTTCAGCAAACTAAGACTTTTGGTATGATATCCAGAACTTTTCGGCTTCATTGTTGTTACGTCGTTAATCCATTTAGATCCGTTTGAAGCTCTGAGAATGGAATCACGTTTATCGTTTTAACAATTTTTCGTACGTGGTATTTTTTTTATTCCAGGAGATGACAGAATATTGTTGATATATTGTTGATAAAGGCGTAAAGTTAATAAGTTAAAATCAATTATGTACATAAATATGTCAACGCATTTCTTTTCAAATATGTGATAGCTTGAATGTATAAATAAAGATTTATGAACATTTATAAAGTTGTCACGACTTGTAAAGATATCGATTTATTGCGATTACGAATGGCATGTTTCGATCATTATGTAATATTCATATTTTACGTTATTCAAACGATTAAGAGAGATAACTTACGTATAGCCCAACATAGCGCAAACCTCTTGCGGCGACGTTGTCGCCTCCCAGTGTGAGACACACGCCGGCATAAATTTACCCATTTCAGCATGATACACTTCCAGACGGCCCTCGCCGACGTCCCCGTTCCTCTCGCTTAATTTCACTAAAAATGAGATGCAGTATGGGACTTGAAATCTGAGAATCATCTAGGCTCATAATCGAAAATTAGTTTAAATCAATTAAAGTTAAAATTAATATTTTAAAGTTTTTTTTAATTATTTAGATATACTGTATTATCGATATGTTAATTTATTCGTCTATTACTGGATTACATGTTTCGCGATAGCGTTGAATAAGCAAAGACATTTTATTATTTGAAAACCGTAAAAAGAGATAAAAATAGAATTACTTTTTATTGTAACCGAGATAGTTTCTCTTACAAACCTGGCAGCAACATTTTAAAATATAAAAGAGTTCCAGCAATTATCAATCGATTAAAAATACAGTCACAGAATATAAAATAGAAAAAAGGAAAAAAAAGATGATATACTAACAGCATTAATTAATACAGCAGTCTAATTTAAAATAATCTTATTAATTTAATAACATTATTAGCGAAGCAAACATGTCACGCTCTTGTTTTAATGAAATGTTATTTGTACTGTTCTCATTAGTATTGTTATTAAATTAACAGGATTATTTTTAATTAGACTGCTATTAAGTAACGTTGTCGATATATTATTCTTTCTCGTGTATGAATTTACTTACGGCAATATCGCTCGTCCTGCCCCCAAGGACAATCCATGACTCCATCACAGATATGACTGGCCGACATGCATCTTTTTTCGCCGCAGTGTAATGAAGACTTCGTAGAAAGGGTATTTTTGTTCGAAGGTCCTTTGATTATCTTGCCAAACGTGGAGGACGTCGACGCCGACATCGGAGACGACGTGCTGGAATTGCAGTTCCCGCATCCGATTTCGTCGCTGTGATCCAAGCAATCGAGATGACCATCGCATCGCCAATCGAACGGAATGCACCTTGTGCCATCGCACTGAAAGCCACTGGTGCACACTGTATAAACGAATCGTAGCAAAATGGAGATCAGATGCTTTCTAGCAATCGATGCAATATAGTCTATACTGTAAAAAGAAAGTACATAAAATTACATGAACAACAAGTGTAAATATCCACACGAGTTATAAAGTGTACACACTGTGTTCGTGCAATTTTATATGCTTTTTACAGTGTATGTTACATATTATTAATTAATTAATTATTTATTTATTTTAATTAATGAAGTTGTAATGAGTAATAATTATTTAGAATCCTATTTAATTAATTAATTTCAATAAATATTAATTAAATTTCTAGTATGTATCAAATGAGGTAAATGGTAATAGCCTAGGAGGATTAGTTGAGCGAGATTTTAATTGCAAATGAAACATTTGCTATTATTTACATTAAATTGAGAATAAATGAAAATAGCAGTATAACAAGAGATATTTACTTTGAGAAAGGAACGTGTAAGATAATGGAAAGTGTAAGATAATCCGGATCAGCATGCCAAAAATTACGCGCGCGGAAATATATTATTACCTATATATTAATATCTCTTATTAACATTATCGACACTCTCTGTCGTAACATATCCTATCTTTCGCAATATGTCTTCTTCTACGATGGACACGATCGATCCTGCGCTTGCGGTTCGATACTTTCACACATATATGCGTCAAGCGCGATATGTACACATGCATCAAGCGCGACTCAATAAAGCTGCTTGACGCCGCAGATGGGCCGTCATACGATAGTTTAATATGGATTTTGCAATTAAGATTCCATCAGCGGTGACACATGCGATAGCTCGGGTACACAAAATCGCGATATGGCTCCCGCATGTGCGAACACGTATGCGTACATACAGGGTGTCGCTGAACCTCTTTTGTAATTACACAACATGCACAGATGTTGCTGCCTTCAGTGTTTCAACTGCACACGTGATGTACTGGATAATATAGAAATACCCTTTGACGAAGGTTTTCTACTGTACGAATATTGGTGCTTTCACGTGCCAGGTCACGTTATAATAATCTCAAGAAGCTAAATACGCTTGCGAAACATTCAGAAAATTCCATCCGGATATTATTGAACATTGTTAAACGAACAAAATTAACATTATTGAACAAACACAGCCAACACGGTTACGTAGATTGCTATATAGCAGAATTACCTTTGAAGAAAGCTAGTAAAACCAGCAAATCGAATTGGAAGTTATCGCCGCCGAGGGACGAAGCGAAAGCTTCAAAAGAAAAATGCGGAAAGAAAGAAAATCGAGAAACAACCAATCGAAATCTTGGAGAATGTGTTGAATTTTCCCGATTGAGTGGATTTAGTAATTACAGCGCAATTCAATCTTAATTAACCATGGACGGATGAATCTCTCTCTCTCTCTCTCTCTTTTTATCAGCTGGTGCGATTTACCTATCGCGAATTAAATTCACTATACCAGACGAGGGACGAGTACTTCCGATCAATCCTGTCACCACGCCTGTCGCCGCGATTTACGTAATATTTGCTTTGGAAATTGCAGGACGCGCGTGTACGGTCGTTTAATTCTCTCTTCTCTCATCGCGCGAACCATTCCACGAGATTTTAAGCGAGCCGTTATCGTGCTCGTTATGCATATGACGTGCACGTGACTATCTTTTAAATTCAGTGCATAGCGCTTCAAAAACTTCTAGGATATTCCTTTCGTTATATCAATCCTTAAACACTTATGTCATGATTTATTCCTAATAAATTGAAACTACTTAAAAATAGAGAAAAGAAAACACACATGTTTAAACGCTCTCTTTGTCATAAATAGCTTGTTATTTGTTTTACAATTAATCATTACAAGTAGCTATTATTATCATCACTATTTGACATAGAAGAACGAGCTTTTTGTATCGTTCATCGTACTATACTATACTATAAATTAAAAAAATTATATATTATGTGTAGGCATAATTCCTTTATTTAATTATTAATTTAATTTAAAAGAATAACTAAAATAAATAATACATTTACCATATCAATATCATATAATAAACTGTCTGTATATCTTGATTTGATTTTTGTTTTTAATAAGAAAGAGTTTCTATTGCAATACCAAGATCATCGAAATAATATGTATTAAATTTCCACAGGAAGGAAAGTTTCGAAGGGCGAGCCAACCGATCGATCGGATTCAGGAAATTTCACGAGAGAAAGCCAAACGACAATAGGAAATAGAACATAAACGAGAAAGGAAGACAAAGGGAGAGAAATACTAAGCGTAAACAGAGTCCGAGATATCAAAGGAAGAATGAACAATGGACATCAAGTTAGTCAACAATTAGTTCCGTTTTGTGATCGCATTCTATATTTAACGTCCGCCCGCGAATCGGTGTGGAACAAAAGGACAGAAAACTCATAAATAATATTGCGTCCCACAATATTTCGCGCAAAGCCACACAAAACCGTATTGTGCAACGGAATCTCAGTGTTGGTGTATAATGATAAACGCTGCTTAATCTCTTGTTGGCATTCCGTTGGCAATGAGATAAATCTTATAAGAAATTATTTGAATATAAAATGTTTATGTATTATTATTTTTAATCTGAAATTGTTTAATAATAATTAATTTGAAAATAACGATACACAAAAGTTACTTCTCAGCAAATGAACAATATTCCGCCGTGGAGAGTAGCCAAGAATAACATACGAAAGCATTTTTTTCAATCGTAGAATTGTTCAAACGTTACTCTTTAAATTCATTAAAGAGTATTAAGGACCGTCTACAATAGCCGTAAGAGTATGTAGTAAGACGTAAGCAGTAAGCTACTGAGTAATGGGATTTTTACAATTCCCAGAATAATTGACTGTGGTTGGTCAATAGCTCTTACGGCTATTGTAGACGGTCCTTTAGAGCATTAAAAAAATGAAAGGCTCATTTTTCAATGTTACATATCCTCTGTATCATCCAACTGCTTCAAAGAGATTATTATAATTTTACAATTGTCCAGTTTAGGATAATTGGAGTACCCGTTTTTATTCGTGATAAGCTCATTTCTGTTATACCTATCAAGTTAATTAAATAATATATTGTCTTTTTTGTGCATTAATAAAATAAACTATAGCATATTCTTGATCAATCTAATAGAAAATTTAATTAAACGTTGAAAATGAGACAATAGAAAGACACAACGGAATAAACTGTGCGGAAACAGCGCAGGACTAGTGTCACTTACCCGGTTTCTCGGCTTTTCTTGCCGCTTCGATCACTTCATAGTGCCCGATACACTCCTGGATAGTCAGATCGTCCGGGAAAAGTTCGCAATCCAAATAATTCGGAAGAGACAAGCCGAAAACTTTGAGAAAAAAACCGCAGCGTCGTTCGGTTTCTGAAATTAATCGAAAAGAATATCGCCATTTGATTAGGACCGAAATATCAGGCTTGTGTTATACAAGGTTTAAGGAAATGTAGCAGTTTAGCGGCGCAAAATCCAATATATGGATTTTACCATACATGTTAAACAGTTTACAGGATGAACAGTGCAATCAAACGCTATTAAGATCCACGGGTATTAACCATTACTGTTAATGCATCTATACGGCTTACGTTTGTAATTTACGGTTTGTCGGGCAATAACGATGCACGTATTGATCCATATTCTGATAACAAGTGGATTATATTACATAAAAGTGTGAAAGAGATTAGAGGATGTTGCATTAACATTACGAGAGAATTGAAATAATTGTAAAAAAATTAAAAAAAAAAATTACAAAGTAACTAACTAAAAATAAAATAGATTCTAAATTAAATGATAACAAATAATTTATACTTACGAAGGCAAAGACTTTGACAGGGACGTACGACGTTGCCTTGAAGCCCGCATTTCGGCACGAAAAGACTGCATAAGAATAGAGCAGCCAGTTCGTAACATCTGACGTCAACGATAGCATCGTAAAGTTCTAGCTCGTGCTGGGCGTCCCGCTGTCCGAAATTGCCCATAAAATTTGGAAACACAGTATAATTGTACGGAACCTGCGAATTGAAATTGTGGTTATGCATAAAAAATCATGTCTCAAAATCACATTATCAGTGTAAATCGCGCTTTGTGTATATCAAGCGAAACATTTTCTGCACAAAAGAATCAAGCAAGAGTATTAATTTAAAGAGAGCAATTTGTATCTGAAATTTAAGACTATGGTATAAATAGAATAATGAAAATTAATTGATTGAGAGATATTCTTGAGAACATTTTATGCCTTGATCTTTCTCATCGGTAGAAATCCACTTGAGGATATTTATTTTGAAATCAATCAAAACATTTTCACCGAAGAATATATGCAAAGTTTTCGGAAGTTCATCCGATTTTCCACTTAAATTCTCTAATGATAACACCGTCGCGATCTTCTCGCCGTTGTTCAAGCTCATTCGTACTCAGACATGTACGTATTCAGAAAAATTCAGAACGCACGGCTGCACAGTGAGTGCCTTATGAATTTTAAAGCACACATTGTTCAAGCACGAGCCATCGAAATAAAGGGGAAAAAGTGAGTGGAAAATGTATTCAGAGGCGCGGACGCATCGAAATTACGATCGTCGACGGCTGCTTCTAATGTCCGTGAGGACGCAGAAGGGAGAAAGTAACGTTGTCACTCTTACTCGTCGGTATTCCGACGCCGAGGGCAAGTGGCACGATTACGATGCTGCATACCGGAGCGAATTCCGGTGTGCCGCCCCACGCGCGCACACACATTCCGCGCGTACAAAATTATTTTAAATTCTCGGAAAGCGACCAAGCCTCTTTCGAGAAAAGCGTAATACGTATTACGTTTTTCTGTACCTCTTATTCGCGATAATACATATTAACAAGCCGCTAAAATGTGTCGAATGTTTCGAGGACACCTCCAGAGGCCCTCTTTCCCTTTATAACATCCTACATTTTAGCAACTGGGCATTCTACATGAAATATGATAAACTAAATATATTTTACATTCGGTTCATATCAACTTTTCCCGTCGACTCGTGTGACAATAAATGAATTCTTATAATTGGAGTGCAATTGTTACCTTGTTCTCGCAGAAAGTCACAATAATGGGCAGACATATTCCCGGAGCCGGATTCCTGTCCTCGAACATGAAACGCGTTTCAGGTATCGGGATCAGAGCCGTGTATATGGTTCTATTCTCCAATTGGAAGTCAGGATACGCTAGTTAATGAAAAAAATATGGACATTGATACGAGAAAGATTCATTAATGATGTCGTGTACCACCATCGATGAAAGTGTCGCCATTTATTTTCGATAAAAATTTATTTTATCGTTGATTGAATCACCGAAACATAAGTTAAATCATTTGTCATGCTCGCTGGATAGATTTGTCGCATTCGAGTCAAGAAGTATTAATATACCTCCGTGTTGAAAACAGTCACGTTTCGGGTGTTTGAGCGGGGCAGACGGGATGTGTCGTTGCGAACTTTTGTAATTATTAACGTGTCAACCGCAGACACGCGGCACCACGATGCACGTAATATTGTCACCTGATACTTCAAATTAAGGATTGAAAAGGGTAAAAAATGTCTATTATACATACCGACATTTTATAATTGCCTATTACATGTTACATATTGAAATAAAAACCAATTGGTATGAATATTATGATCGACATCGGGGTATGAATCTTTCGATATATTATATGGCTGCAGTATTATAAATTGAAGCTTTTATTTGTTGTAATGTTACTCGCAATTTATATTTTAAAAGAGAGATTAAGAGAGGTAAAGTGTATATAAATTTGGAACTTTAACTAATTATTTTAATTAATTATATTATTATGTGCGTTAATTTATATGAATGTTATTTTTTTCTTGTAATCTTTCTCATAAAATGTACATCGGGAATACTACGAATATGATCGATTTATTAATAACGACATTCAGTAATGTAATGACAGTAAAATGCCGGAATACCAGTATTAATCGAAAAATTATGTACATGTGCTATGACAATTATTTCGGTTATATATAACGTTACATATTTGAAGTACTATTCACAATACCGGTATAATTAAAAGTTTTCGACATCACGTTTTATAAAAATAAAAGTATGCACGATATGTAATTGCTAAATTTATTTTGGTATTCAATCTCTGCTTTAAATCGTGATATAAATCCACCATCTTACTGACATGAATATTGATATAACCTGTCGACTGCAAATTCAATGTGCCCGAGATATTTATTCGATGTAAAATTAAAAAATTTAAGATTTTAAAGACATGGAAAGAGCTTTGCGAGACATGTTTTTCGTTTGTTGCCGAGATAATGTTGACATTCGGAATCAAGTGGATTACTATAACTCACGGCGCTATTGATCTTTCGGTCTCGCGAAGCTCGTTGTTGCACATGCACGCATATTAAAGCGTTCGGAGGGCTTAACAAGCGTGTTTATTCCGGTCAAATATCACACGTTGTTATTTGCATTGCGATGTTTCTCAACCTCACTTGCATTATTTATGCCAGAAAAACAACCGCACTTTTTAATACATGCATATATTTCGATGCAGGTATTAACATTTTCGATTCTTTTGAGGCCCGGTTCCACCAACGTCACTTAACTTTAACCTTAGCTTAACTCACTTTTCATCTCTTTCTAAGGGGCACAGTTAGAGAGTTAGAAGAGTGAGTTATTAAGCTAAGGTTAAAGTTAAGCGACGTTGGTAGAACCGGGCCTCAATTTTGACAACGTCAGTTTAAACCGATCGTTGGATATTGCGCCGTATTGCATCGAAAACAATTTAATTGCAATTAGAGCGAGAAAATTACTCCACTCACTTTTGAAGTATGCGGCTAAACCGCCGGCAATGGCCAGGAGGGCAACGGCGTTAAGCAGAACCTGCACAAATCTGAAGCGTAGTCTTCCCGTAGTCACGTAGTGGCTGCCAGTCATGTCCCTGATTATCTGAGCAGACACATAAAGCATTCAGAATACGTGTTTTCGCAAAGTGCACGTCGTAACAAATAAAAAAATGTCAAATGCGACACGAAGATAAATCTATGTATACGTGAAATATAAATGTCTATAATTTTATACGATACAGGAACACTTAAGGAGGGCCTCATATTTTTGCCCCTTCGTTTGTGCTGACGAAAATGACGTTACATTTAAGCGCTTACTTTATGATGCAAGGAGCTGTTATTCCCAGCATGCATCCTGACGATGGTCTGCAAACTGGCCGGCGTGCTCGTCGACTTCGTTATCGGTCTGCCAGCTGAGTTATCAGGCTCCGATACTAAGGCTCTGTCTAGAAGGCGATAAAGACCGATTTTATCGATTTTTTTTGTTGTCAATTTGTCGATAAGTTGCGACTCTCTTTCAAGATACAAATTTTACCAATCGAAAAACGGGGAGTCCACGAGTTGAAGTTTTTATGGATGAATTTTGCGATGGGAAACTTCTTACTTCTTATTCCTCTCGGATAAACTACTTTAACGATAACACAGCGACGAGAGAGCAAGAGAGAAAAAGAAAACAAGATGACGCTTTAGGACAGAAAAAGCTTTCCTCGTCTCGTCTCAGTTGTCGCGTTTTGCCTTGGCGTTTATTTGTCGCTTTCAAGAAAATACCTTGAGTTTCGCGAGAGAAACGGAATATAAAGAAGAAATTTCAATTTGTGAGATGTATCCTGTTATCATGAAGTACGTCATAAAACACGCCTCCCTTATATTTTAATCCTTTGTAATCTGATTTAATTTTCATAGATAAACCGATATTGTAAGTGTTACGTTCTCATTTTAATATTATCGCCATTTATTTGATGGAATTTTATTGAAATTCCCTAAAGATATAGTTTGCTAACTAATCATGGACTGCGTTGAATATTTGAAGAACTATGCGGAGTATTGTCGCAAAGCGGGAGAAAGGGGGCACTATATCATGCCGTTTACCAGCAAGGAACACTGTGTTACACAAAGCTATAAATTTATTGGCTATATATTATCTTAGAAGATATTATCTTAGATGTTTTAGATAAGACGTAGCCAATAAAACGACTTTGTGTAACACAGTGTTCCTTGCTGGAAAACGGCCCATATTTTTCTTGACACAGAAGCGTGATAGCTTAAAGGATAATCCCTGAGGGTCGCAAGAAAGTATCATAAGCAAAATATTCTATCGAGAAAATCTTTTATTAAAGAATGAAATCCAAAAATATAGAATTGATCGAATTTTTTTGCCAAAAATTACAAGAAGATTAATTTCAGTACAAGAAGACGAAATATTTATTCATAAATTGTTCATTAAATAAATCAAGTTTATTAAATAAAATTGGATATTTATGCACTATTTAAAATTCATAGCTCGAAAACTGGATATATCACTTGATCTTATTCTCCACATTCGAGAGAATGATCTTTTTATTACACATTTAAAACGCATTTAAGTTTTTTTTTTGAAGCAGAAATTGCAATCAACGACTGTTTTTCTAGTACTTCTGTTAGTTCTTCGCTAATAATAACACCTTTTAAGACAACCATCCGATAAGCTTTGGCGAAGTTAGAACATACCTGGGACTTTCCCGTGCTTGTGAGGCAGAAGGGGGGCTTCCATTGTCTTGCTGGTGTAGCTGGGCGAGCTGGTTTGACTGAAACTGTCTGAGGAAACGTTGCTGTCCTGCCGGACGCTGATAGGTTTCGGTACGGGACTCTGACAAATCGCGCTCAGGGGTGGTGGTAGATTCGTCTGCGTTGCTTTCGGCAATTTCTCGAGTTTCTCACTGCCGCCGCCGCCACCACCGACTCGCTCCTTCCTCAGATTATGCTGAAGAATATTCCTAGCCCTCTCCATGTCACTCTCGTATTTGTTTCGCATTACTGGGTGCTGCTGTTGCTGTTCTAAAGCTCTTTGCTCGCCGTGGTAACGTTTGTCAAGTTCATGCGGGATTCCTTCTAGGTCCTCGTATCTAAACGTAAACGAATTACGCGTTTGTATTTACTACGGGGTTAATTAATCCGTTTACGAGCGCTTTCAAACGAGAAATATGAAATTCTGAATTGACGTTCGACGAAATTAAGGAGGAAGTTACGTGGAGGCATGTTGTACCTGGGTGGCTTGTCCTTGCTTATTCGTCTTTCCATCTCTTGACGTCGACGATAATCATCGTCTTCGTGCAAACACCTCTCTAGATTCTTCGAAGCCGCCTGCAACTCCTCGAACTTCGATCGTCGCTCACGGCCGGAAGTCAAAATTGTTGCGTACTTTAATTCATCTTTTTGAAAAATCTCTCTTCGCGATAACATCATTTCTTCCCTGGGCTTGCTTTCGGACGATTCTCTCTGCTCGCAGCTGCCATTCTCTTTCGTAAATTTTGATATTTGTTGTCTACATGAAAAAAAGACAACTCCTTGTGAGCATCAAAGTTAAAATCATATTATTTTTCGTAATGTCACGACTACGTTTTTGCATTATCAGATTTATCAGAAATGTCAGATTGTTGATATAGTTAATAAATCACGGATCAATATAGTTTATAAATATTAAATAAAAGATGTTGAAGAATACAATACTGAAGAATATTTTCTGATTGAAAGGGTCGAGCTAATTTTTTCCGTGTTGATTTCTTTTAACGCCACTTGTATAAAAAATAATGACAGAAAATAAAAAGTGACTCATAATACATGTTTTAAACAAGTATATAATAAATGCGTTGTAATAAACAAGCGCTTTTCTTTTGAGAATATTTTTATATTGCCTGTTATTATTTTCCGTAATATAGGCAATTTATATTCTAAACTAGATACTAGATTCTAAACGAGAGATACTTGGATAGTAAAGAAGTGCACTGGCAGTCTCAAGAATGTTCAAGTATTCTCATCTCAGATTCACCGGAAATGGAATCTGAACTTACGCTTCGTTTAACGAACCTATTGTGAGCGTAATGTTTGTAATATTTCGCTGCAGGTCGGCCCGAATTGATGTATTACCAACTTGTATCTAATTTATAAATTCAGCAATACGCGACAAAACATTTTCTGCATTCGAGTAGTTTTAACACAGGCTACTGCATGAAAATAAACACTCGACACCAAGCATGACGAGATAGTTCTATATTACTCTATGTACACGACAACAACGTCGAATAATTTGCAACGTGCATGTTATACGTAATAAGATGTACATACAATCGTTCTTTTGAATAAGATGTCCAACCGAGAAAGATTTGAAAAATCTATAAAATTGCATATAAATAACATATTTTTATCACCTATTATGCCGCGACACAGTGCCCTGTCGTTGACGGCTATTCGGATCCTCGAACTTTGCCTCGGCGCTCTTAATAATTCTCTCGTGAAGCCGTTTCTCGAGATCCAAGGAGACCTTTTGCAACTCCTCGAAGCTCGAATTTAGCGGGAGTTTACGTCCTTCCTGGAAATTTGCTTGCTCGAAGTCAGCTACAAAATCGTTATTGTCATTCGTTTCCCGCGAGTCCTCGCCATAATTCAACAAGTAATCCTGCAACTCATCGAAAATTTATATAAAACGAGTTTTACCTCGAATGAAGTAGTCATTTTGATGCGACCGATTCGCTTTAAATCGATTAATTTTTGTTTCAAGGCAACAAATCGATAGATATTAACTTTATTAACACTTAACAAAGATATAAAACATCTGTTTTTTTATTCTTTTACTAATGAGTGAAAATATAGTTAATATTTGTTAACCATATTATTAGACAAACATATTTTTTAATAATAATGATATGAATTCATGAATGTATCGCATTGCAGTTCACAGCTTGGTGTGATCAGTTTCGGACTTGATCGTAGATGATGTTAATAATTACATTATCTCTAGTTTGCTTTACAGAAATTTAACTAAAAATGATATAAGATAGTTAATCACCTGCGATGTCTGATTCTGATTTCTGAAGGGATCCAAATTTATAAGTTTTTGATTTGTCGAACCCACGTTTTTCCACATGGCCGGCATTCCCGATGAAGGTGCGGACGAAGAATCAGTCGTCTTACAAGGAGTTATTTGATTGCTCTGTCTAGTTGTGAGTTGGAGTCGTATAGGTTTTTCGTTCTTGCTTCTTTTCGGAATCGCCGGCGGCCTCAGCGGAATTGGAGGTGGTGCTACCTGCGTTAAAGGTAGAGCACGATTTTTATCTCTATGCTCTTACTCTAATTATAAGATGCAGTCTTTAGCAGATGGAATCTTCAAAGCCTTGTTATTTAGAAAGAATAGAAAATTAAATGTATATCGATCTCACTTATCGCACCAGTATCAAATAATAATACAAGTTAGAAGATCTGATAAAATATTACATTTAGAAATTAAAAATCAAACTGCTATTTCGTCAGATTTAAGCCTCTAATTTTTGCATTGTTTTCATTGTGCGATCATACAATTTTTGAAAAGATTTTGTTTTTGACGAAAAGTTCCATATTTACTTTAGCTAAACAGATCCGTAATTTGATGTGGAAACATCACCGTTTCGTAATGAGAATTCTCAGTGGCAACGGGCTACGTGATTTGCGTAAATTGACGCGAAAGTTACGCGCAAAGTTACAACGCTTATCATCGCTCCAAGACAAGCATCAAGTTTTAACTGCCTTGTTGACATACGTAAAGCAACACGCAAGTTTATTAGCTTCAAGCGTTTATCGTCGGCAAATTCTCTTCGCATGGATCACGCTTTAATACCTCGAGTACTTTCAATGGATTTTAGCATGACTTTCGAAACTTTGAGTATTATTATAATTTCCGAAATTGTTGACAAAAATGTATTAATTGATGCTCAGCTAACGTTACGCGCTTTAATATATTAAAAAAGGTTTTATTTTTTAATAATAAACCTAGTACAGTATATAGACCTCCACATAGCATGGGTTTATATAACATGAATCCGTATACGGTGTTATATATAATACGACGGAAACATTTCAATATTTGTTTCTTTTAAAGTGAAATAAAAAATATTTTGCTGTTACATCTTTAATATTTATTTTGCAGATTTTATAATAAACCTTACATGTTTTACAAATATGTGTTTTCGTAAGCAAACATAATCTATATATGTATAATCTATGTGACTCGTATAACATGGATTCATATAACACGGAACGTATCCCCCATGTTATACGGGGAGTCTACTGCAATTGTATATACAATTATCTATATGATATACATTCTTATAAAAATATTTCTTATAAAATTTTTATGCAAAAGCAGCCTATATAAAAATTGTCTATTTAATCAAATTTTTTAAAATTAATTTTTTAATGACTATGAGAAAATAATGACTATGGAGATGCAAATCTAAAAATATAAATGCTAAATAAATTTATCTATGTACGATTATTTATAATATTATAACAGATGTTGTAAAATTAAATTTTGTTTGCTCTTATTAAATTATATTAAAACCAAACAGGAAAGTAGAGCTTAATACAAAAATACCAATTAATACTTGCAATGTTAGTCAGAATGCCGTATTGTCCAATGACTGTTATGAATGTTATGTGTCCAGTGTGTGTTAAAGATGTTATATATCTATCGCAGCGCCGAATTTTTCAATTTTTTTCTTTTCTGTCAACAATCATTATGTAGTTTTAAACTTGAATTGCACGTTTTATTAGATAAATACAAATTAAATTAAATAAATTTAAAGTTTTCTGTACGCATGGTGTTGAAAGAAATTCTATAAGTCTAAAATTTTTGTAAAGTTGTATTACGTGTACGCAATGCAATTTAGAAAAACTAAACATATCATACCTTTTTACACAAATAGTCTTTATTTATACTTATATTTTACGTCTGCTTTGCGACAGTACACATATTATTTATGGATATAGTGATGATTGCATTATTATAGGACGGTAAATTAACGCAAGAAGTACATTCTGTGTTTTTGCAACCATCTTCTTTTCATAAAAGCCTCTTTTGGCACAGGATTCCAATTTTGTCGGACAATCTTCCTAGCCACTGATATTAATTCGCAAAGTAGCAGCGTACCACTAACTACCGGGCTTTAGTCGCGTGATTTAAGGTGTCGAGATTATGTGGTACGCTGGGATACCGACCATGCGGTAACTTTCCAAACTTACCTGCATAGGAGGAGGAGAGGAGAGACGAAGTTCGAAAATCCTTTTAGTATCTTCTGCCTCGCCATCTCCTTTTCTCCCTTAATCATTTCAGCAACTTCCTCTTTAATATCTCGCAATTGTTCGATATATTTACATTACAATAGGTAGCTAAGAGAAATTATGAATACATGCATTAGTAATTAATATTCTTTTGAGCAAATGCGTATGACCAGCATTGCGAGTACACGTATTATAATAATATTGTATATTAAGTAATCTTTTATAGTTAAATTGTATGTCTACTTTTTTTCAAATTTTTAACATCTTTCCAATATGGAAAATGTCGAAGAGTTGCTAGGTGTAAATACTGTTTTAATTTCTTTGTAAAGTTTTTGCTTTTTCTCATGTTATTATGTTAATGTAATAACAAATAAGAGAAAAATCTTTTTCTATGGTGTAGTTATATCATTTATATATTCTTTTCCTAAAGTTTTATATTGTTATAATCCGCTTTATTATATATAAATTAATAATATTAATAAATAAGTATTGAGCGTAATGAATGATTTGTGTAATGCTGAGTAAGATGTTTTATTTGTGAAATGTTGTGAAGATTTGTTAGATTAGATTTTTAATTTCGAACAGACACATTCACAAAATAAAACATGAAACAATGCATGAAAATATCATATCTAAAACTAATAATACACTAATTTATCAGACTAAAGATAACTAGAAACAAATAAAATTTTT